>NC_044032.1:654244128-654460529 GCF_901765095.1 Microcaecilia unicolor | reverse complement strand
AAGTACTTCAGATGGCAGGAGTTCAATGGCTCAAAACGAGGTTTCATCAGCTGGGTGAGAACAACATTGAGATCCCATGACACTGTAGGAGGTTTGACGGGGGGCTTTGACAAAAGCAAACCTCTCATGAAGAGAACAACTAAAGGCTGTCCTGAGATCGGCTTACCTTCCACATGGTAATGGTATGCAATGATTGCGCTAAGGGAACCCTTACAGAGTTGGTCTTGAGACCAGACTCAGACAGGTGCAGAAGGTATTCAAGCAGGGTCTGTGTAGGACAGCAAACCTGGTTGTTTACGCCTGCCAGATATGTGGCCTGGAGCAACATGCCTGGACGGCGAGCACAGCCACACATTCGATGGCTTCCTGACACAGGGGGCGAGATCCGGTGCCCCCTTGCTTGTTGATATAATATATGGCAACCTGGTTGTCTGTCTGAATTTGGATAATTTGATGGGACAGCCGATCTCTGAAAGCCTTCAGAGCGTTCCAGACCGCTCGTAACTCCAGGAGATTGATCTGCAGATCGCGTTCCTGGAGGGACCAGCTTCCCTGGGTGTGAAGCCCATCGACATGAGCTCCCCACCCCAGGAGAGACGCATCCGTAGTCAGCACTTTTTGTGGCTGAGGAATTTGGAAAGGGCGTCCCAGAGTCAAATTGGACCGAATCGTCCACCAGCACAGGGATTTGAGAAAACTCGTGGACAGGTGGATCACGTCCTCTAGATCCCCAGCAGCCTGAAACTACTGGGAAGCTAGGGTCCATTCAGCAGATCGCATGTGAAGACGAGCCATGGGAGTCACATGAACTGTGGAGGCCATGTGGCCAAGCAATCTCAACATCTGCCGAGCTGTGATCTACTGGGACGCTCGTACCCGGGAGACGAGGGACAGCATATTGTTGGCCCTTGTCTCCGGAAGATAGGCACGAGCCGTCCGAGAATCCAGCAGAGCTGCTATGAATTTGAGTCTCTGCACTGGGAGAAGATGGGACTTTGGGTAATTTATGGGTAATTTATCACAAACCCCAGTAGCTCCAGGAGTCGAATAGTCATCTGCATGGACTGTAGAGCTCCTGCCTCGGATGTGTTCTTTACCAGCCAATCGTCGAGATAAGGGAACACGTGCACTCCCAGCCTGCGAAGCGCTGCTGCTACTACAGCCAGGCACTTCGTGAACACTCTGGGTGCAGAGGCGAGCCCAAAGGGTAGCATACTGTACTGGAAGTGACGTGTGCCCAGCTGAAATCGCAGATACTGCCTGTGAGCTGGCAATATCGGGATGTGCGTATAGGCGTCCAGAGAGCATAGCCAATCGTTTTCCTGAATCATGGGAAGAAGGGTGCCCAGGGAAAGCATCCTGAACTTTTCCTTGACCAGATATTTGTTCAAGGCCCTTAGGTCTAGGATGGGACGCATCCCCCCTGTTTTCTTTTCCACAAGGAAGTACCTGGAATAGAATCCCAGCCTTTCTTGCCCGGATGGCACGGGCTCGACCGCATTGGCGCTGAGAAGGGCGAAGAGTTCCTCTGCAAGTACCTGCTTGTGCTGGAACCTGTAGGACTGAGCTCCCGGTGGGCAATTTGGAGGCTTCGAGGCCAAATTGAGGGTGTATCCTTGTCGGACTATTTGAAGAACCCAACGGTCGGAGGTTACAAGAGGCCACCTTTGGTGAAAAACTTTCAACCTCCCCCCGACCGGCAGATCGCCCGGCACGGACACGTTGATGTCGGCTATGCTCTGCTGGAGCCAGTCAAAAGCTCACCCCCCTGCTTTTGCTGGGGAGCCGTGGGGCCTTGCTGAGGCGCACGCTGCTGACGAGAGCGAGCGCACTGGGGCTTAGCCTGGGCCGCAGGCTGGCGAGAGGGAGGATTGTACCTACACTTACCAGAAGAGTAGGGAACAGCCCTCCTTCCCCCATAAAAACGTCTACCTGAGGAGGCAGATGCTGAAGGCTGCTGGCGGGAGAATTTGTCGAAAGCGTTATCTCGCTGGTGGAGCTGTTCTACCACCTGTTCGACTTTTTCTCCAAAAATGTTGTCCGCTTGGCAAGGGGAGTCTGCAATCCGCTGCTGGATCCTATTCTCCAGGTCAGAGGCACGCAGCCATGAGAGTCTGCGCATCACCACACCTTGAGCAGCGGCCCTGGACGCAACATCAAAGGTATCATATACCCCTCTGGCCAGGAATTTTCTGCACGCCTTCAGCTACCTGACCACCTCCTGAAACGGCTTGGCTTGCTCAGAAGGGAGCTTGTCCACCAAGCCCGCCAACTGCCGCACATTGTTCCGCATATGGATGCTCGTGTAGAGCTGGTAGGACCGAATCTTGGCCACGAGCATAGAGGAATGATAGGCCTTCCTGCCAAAGGAGTCTAAGGTTCTGGAGTCTTTGCCCCGGGGGCGCCGACGCATGCTCTCTAGAACTCTTAGCCTTCTTTAGGGCCAGATCCACCACACCAGAGTCGTGAGGCAACTGAGTGCGCATCAGCTCTGGGTCCCCATAGATCCGATACTGGGATTCGATCTTCTTGGGAATGTGGGGATTAGTTAGTGGCTTGGTCCAGTTCGCCAGCAATGTCTTTTTGAGGACATGATGCATGGGTACTGTGGACGCTTCCTTAGGTGGAGAAGGATAGTCCAAGAGCTCAAACATTTCAGCCCTGGGCTCATCCTCCACAACCACCGGGAAGGGGATGGCCGTAGACATATCCCGGACAAAGGCCGCGAAAGACAGACTCTCGGGAGGAGAAAGCTGCCTTTCAGGGGAGGGAGTGGGATCAGAAGGAAGGCCATCAGACTCCACATCAGAGAAATATCTGATATCCTCCTCCTCCTCCTCCTCCCACGAAGCCTCACCATCGGTATCAGACACAAGGTCACGAACCTGTGTCTGAAGCCGTGCCCGATTCAACTCCGTGGAAACACAGCCACGGTAGAAGCGTCAAGAGGTGGACTCCCTCGCCAGCACCGGCAAAGCTCCCTCCGCCGACGTCGTCGGGGAGTCTGCCTGGAAGGCGGCCGTAGCCGGTACCGCAAGCGGTACCAATACCGGGGACCTCACCTTGGGCAAGGGGTCCGCCGTCGCCTCACTCGACGGTACCAGTGGCGCAAGCACCCCCGGTACCAGAGGAGAAGGGCGCAACAGCTCTCCCAGAATCTCTGGAAGAACGGCCCGGAGACTCTCGTGCAGAGCGGTTGTGGAGAAAGACTGGGAAGCCGATGCAGGTGTTGATGTAGAGTCTGTTACGGGCGTGGAGGCGGTTCCGGGCTGTCCAAGGGGGAGCGCATCGACACCTCCTGAACAGAGGGTGAGCAGTCCTCCCGGTGCTGATGCCTACTGGGTGCCGACTGCCTCGGCGACCCAGAGCTCTCGGTACCGAGACGGGAAGGAGACCGGTGACGATGCTTCTTTGACTTCTTCAAGCGAAGCATGTCACCGGAGCTTCCCGGTACCGACGAGGAGGACGTAGAATCCAACCGTCGCTTCCTCGGGGCCGAGGCCGAAGAGGGTCGATCTCGGGGGGGGGGGGGGGGGGGGGGGGGGGGCTGTACGCAGGAGCCCTCAGGGTAGGGGGAGACCCACCTGAAGGCTCACCGCCACCAGCAGGGAAATGGACAGCCCTCACCTGCACTCCAGACGAAGCACCACCGTCCGGCGACATCAGCAATAGCGGAGGTCCCTGTACCACCGACGTCGACGCAGCCTTCCGATGCTGCGGTACCGACGATGCAGGAGTTAGAGGCCTCGATGCAGTCGATGCCGAAGACTTCAATGCTGTCGACGTCGATGCACTCGATGCGTCCCGTGCTGTTGTCGTCGAAGAGCCCGAGAACAACGCGTTCCACTGGGCCAATCTCGCTACCTGAGTCCTCTTTTTCAAAAGAGCACAAAGACTGCAGGCCTGCGGGCGGTGCCCAGCCCCCAGACACTGAAGATATGAAGCGTGCCTATCAGTGAGCGAGATTACCCGGGTACACTGGGTGCACTTCTTGAAGCCGCTGGAAGACTTCGATAACATGGGCGGAAAAATCACGCCGGCGAAATCAAAATTCGCGATGATGACGAAAGGCACCAAAAAGAAGGGAGAAAAAACCCTTATCGAGGCCAAATAGACCGTTCCCGAAAGCGAAAGGAAACTTAGGCGGGGAAAAAGCTTGAAACACGGGAAAGGGGTAAAGACCGGAAAGGTCTTTTTTTTTTTTTTTTTTTTAGCGAAAATCGCGAAGACACGCGAGGTCAACTTGAGGGGCACAAAACGGCGGCAAAACACGACTGTCCCGAGCGCGGACAAAAGAAGACTGACGAACACGAGCCGGTTCGGGCGGGAAGACGGCCGCGCATGGGCGCGTGAGGGCTAGCAAAGGCCTTTGCTAGTGAAGTTTCCGATTGGAGGGGGCTGCCGTGGACGTCACCCATCAGTGAGAAGCAGCAGCCTGCTTGTCCTCGGAGAATGGCAGGATAGGGATAGGCAAGGACCTGGCACCACCAAGTTTACTCCCTAAAGCCAGCACTACTTATCCTAAGCACCCCCAGGCTCTACTGAACCAGGAAACCCAGAACAGGAGCCACACAACACAGATGAAACCAGGAACTTACGAATGACCATCCATCATCTGCTGGAAATAGAGACATACTGACAACCAAGGAGCATACCATCTCATAAGACAGAGCTCAGTGCTATCTCCACCTGCTGGTAGATGGTCAAAATCCACAAGTAGCTGGATTCATCTTCTGCAGGAGCTAAGGAAGTGATGGTGTGTCTGTGTCCCCGTCACTGTGAGCAGCTCTGTGTCTGATCATTCAACTGTATCTGCGATATGCCTTCACTCTGTCTTCTCTGGAATGTGCATTTGTGTACCAGCTTGCCTTCATTTCTGTGCTGAGACTGGAGCGAACTAAGATCTGGGGGTGAATTGGATTTTAATAGTGGGGTCTCTGACCATCCCCCCCTCACTCCCTCCTTCCCACACAGGTTGGCAGTGCACAAGTTTCTTCAGCTAGTAGTTTTACTTATTTCCCTTCTATTAGCTAATAGGTTGGGTTCCAGCGCTTCACCGACTTCTTCTGAACTTCCCCACACCCCCCCCCCCCCCCAACATACCCTTTTAAAAGTTCTTCTTCCTCACACAGATCTTGGCAATCAACAGTGACTCACAAATGCTGCTCATGCAATCCTCACACCCTTTTCCCTAATGCTTCCTGCCTGAGCGAAAACAGGAAGCATTAAGGTGCAGAGAAAGGTAACAAAAATGATAAAGGGCATGGAACGACTTCCCGATGAGAAAAGGCTAAAGCGGCTAAGGCTCTTCAGCTTGGAGAAAAAGGAAAATTAGGTTCTTACCATGATAATTTTCTTTCCTTTAGTCATAGCAGATGAAGCCATTACGTATGGGTTGTGTCCATCAACCAGCAGGGGGAGATAGAGAGCACTCAACTTTTCACAGTGCCTCATGGCCAGCTAGCTCCACTGCCTCTTCAGTATTTGAAGCTTCCAAAGCAGTATGGCAAACCGCAATGGGAATAACATGAACTTTCCTCACAGCGAACGATGGCCCCTTAACAACGGCATAAACTCAAAAAAAAAAAAAAAAAAAGGAGGAAATGAACTCATTCTCTTGGAGGGAATAAACTTGTCCTCCACTTTGTATAAACGGAGGGCATACTTGCATCCTCCTGGAGGGAATAAACTCATCCTCCCATGAACTGGAGGGAATGAACTCATCCTCCTATAACTGTAACAAGAATCCTGAAGACTATTTTCCGACTCCCCAAGGAAGGAATGGAAACAAGAACAGCACCTGAAATCAGAATCACTGCAATACAGACAATCATACAGGGAGGGCTCATGGCTTCATCTGCTATGACTAAAGGAAAAAAAATTACCAAGGTAAGAATAATTTTCCCTTCCTTGTCATCAAGCAATTGAAGCCATTACGTATAGGATGTAACAAAGCAATAGCGAATGATACATACCTGTAGCAGGTGTTCTCCGAGGACAGCAGGCTGATTGTTCTCACGACTGGGTTGACGTCCACGGCAGCCTCCACCAACCGGAACAAAACATGCGCGGCCGTCTTCCCGCCCGTGCGCGACCGTTCCCGCTCAGTTGAATGACAAGCAAAGGAATGAGCAAAACGCAACTCCAAAGGGGAGGAGGGAGGGTAGGTGAGAACAATCAGCCTGCTGTCCTCGGAGAACACCTGCTACAGGTATGTATCATTTGCTTTCTCCGAGGACAAGCAGGCTGCTTGTTCTCACGACTGGGGTATCCCTAGCTCTCAGGCTCACTCAAAACAAGAACCCAGGTCAATTGAACCTCGCAACGGCGAGGGCAAAACAGAAATTGACCTACGAAGAACAACTAACTGAGAGTGCAGCCTGAACAGAACAAATTGGGTCCTGGAGGGTGGAGTTGGATTCAAACCCCAAACAGATTCTGCAGTACCGACTGCCCGAACCGACTGTCGCGTCGGGTATCCTGCTGTAGGCAGTAATGTGATGTGAATATGTGGACTGAAGACCACGTCGCAGCCTTGCAAATCTCTTCAATAGTGGCTGACTTCAAGTGGGCCACCGACGCTGCCATGGCTCTAACACTATGAGCCGTGACATGACCCTCAAGAGTCAGCCCAGCCTGGGCGTAAGTGAAGAAAATGCAATCTGCTAGCCAATTGGAGATGGTGCGTTTCCAGACAGCGACCCCTTTCCTATTGGGGTCGAAAGAAATAAACAATTGGGTGGACTGTCTGTGGGGCTGTGTCCGCTCCAGATAGAAGGCCAACGCTCTCTTGCAGTCCAATGTGTGCAACTGACGTTCAGCAGGGCTGGTATGTGGTCTGGGAAAGAATGTTGGCAAGACAATTGACTGGTTAAGATGGAACACCAACACCACCTTTGGCAGGAACTTAGGGTGAGTGCGGAGGACTACCCTGTTATGATGAAATTTTGTATAAGGAGCATGAGCTACCAGGGCTTGAAGCTCACTGACTCTACGAGCTGAAGTAACTGCCACCAAGAAAATGACCTTCCAGGTCAAGTACTTCAGATGGCAGGAATTCAGTGGCTCAAAAGGAGGTTGCATCAGCTGGGTGAGGACGACGTTGAGATCCCATGACACTGCAGGAGGCTTGACAGGGGGCTTTGACAAAAGCAAGCCTCTCATGAATCGAACGACTAAAGGCTCTCCAGAGATGGCTTTACCCTCTACACGATAATGGTAAGCACTAATTGCACTAAGGTGATTCCTTACTGAGTTGGTCTTGAGACCAGACTCTGATAAGTGCAGAAGGTATTCAAGCAGGTTCTGTGCAGGGCAAGAACGAGGTTCTAGGGCCTTGCTCTCACACCAGACGACAAACCTCCTCCACTTGAAAAAGTAACTCTTTTTAGTGGAATCCTTTCTAGAGGCAAGCAAGACCCGGGAGACACCCTCAGACAAACCCAACAAAGCAAAATCTACGCCCTCAACATCCAGGCCGTGAGAGCCAGAGACTTAAGGTTGGGGTGCAGAAGCGCTCCGTCGTTCTGCGAAATGAGAGTCGGAAAACACTCCAATCTCCACGGTTCTTCGGAGGACAACTCCAGAAGTAGAGGGAACCAGATCTGACGGGGTCAAAAAGGCGCTATCAGAATCATGGTGCCGTGGTCTTGCTTGAGCTTCAGTAAGGTCTTCCCCACCAAAGGTATGGGAGGATAAGCATAAAGGAGACCGGTCCCCCAATGGAGGAGAAAGGCATACGACGCCAGTCTGCCGTGTGCCTGTAGTCTGGAACAGAACAGAGGCAGCTTGTGGTTGGTCTAAAAGGCGAAAAGGTCCACCGAGGGAGTGCCCCACTCTCGGAAGATCTTGCGTACCACTCTGGAATGGAGCGACCACTCGTGCGGTTGCATGACTCTGCTCAGTCTGTCGGCCAGACTGTTGTTTACGCCTGCCAGGTATGTGGCTTGGAGAAGCATGCCGAACTGGCAGGCCCAAAACCACATCCCGACGGCTTCCTGACACAGGGGGCAAGATCCGGTGCCCCCCTGCTTGTTGATGTAATACATTGCAACCTGATTGTCCGAATTTGGATGATTTGGCAGGACAGCCGATCTCTGAAGGCCTTCAGTGCGTTCCAGACCACTCGGAGCTCCAGGAGGTTGATCTGAAGATCTTGTTCCTGGAGGGACCACAGCCCCTGGGTGTGGAGCCCATCGACATGAGCTCCCCACCCCAGGCGAGATGCATCCATCGTCAGCACCTTCGTGGGCTGCGGAATTTGGAATGGACATCCCAGAGTCAAATTGGTCCGAATGGTCCACCAGTGCAGCGAATTGCGGCAACTGAGGGACAGGCAGATGACATCTTCTAGATTCTCGGTAGCTTGACATCACTGGGAAGCGAGGGACAGGAGGTTGTGGGCCCTCGCTTCGGGAAGAAAGGCCTGAGCCGTCTGTGAATTCAGTAGAGCTCCTATGAATTCCAGAGATTGGGCTGGCTGGAGATGAGACTTTGGGTAATTTATCACAAACCCCAGCAGCTCCAGGAGGTGAATAGTGCACTGCATGGACCGGAGAGCCCCTGCTTCCGAGGTGTTCTTGACCAGCCAATTGTCGAGATACGGGAACACGTGCACTCCCAGCTTGCGTAGATACGCCGCGACCACCACGAGGCACTTCGTGAACACCCGTGGGGCAGAGGCGAGCCCAAAGGGCAGCACACAATACTGAAAGTGCCGTGTCCCCAGATGGAATCTGAGATACTGTCTGTGAGCTGGCAGTATCGGGATGTGAGTGTAAGCGTCATTTAAATCCAGGGAACATAGCCAATCGTCTTTCTGAATCATTGGTAGAAGGGTGCACAAGTAAAGCATCCTGAACTTCTCTTTGACCAGGTATTTGTTCAGGCCTCTCAGGTCTAGGATGGGGCACATCCCCCCTGTTTTCTTTTCCACAAGGAAGTACCTGGAATAGAATCCCTGCCCTTCCTGCCCGGGTGGTACGGGCTCGACCGCATTGGCGCTGAGAAGGGCAGAGAGTTCCTCTGCAAGTACCTGCTTGTGATGGGAGCTGAAGGATTGGGCTCCCGGTGGGCAATTTGGTGGAGTGGAGGCCAAATTCAGGGTGTATCCGCACCGCACTATTTGGAGAACCCACTGGTCGGAGGTTATCAGAGGCCACCTTTGGTGAAAAACTTTCAACCTCCCCTCGACCGGCAGGTCATCCGGTACGGACACTTTGATGGCGGCTATGTTCCCATGGATCCAGTCAAAAGCCCGTCCCCGGCTTTTGCTGTGGAGGCGCAGGTGGCTGCTTGGGCGCATGCTGTTGACGGGAACGAGCGCGCTGGGACTGTCCCTGTGCCTGAGGAGGCCTTCGGGCCAGCTGGGTGTACCTGCGCTTGTTGTAGGCATAGGACGCAGCCTGCCTGGCCCGGGAAAAATGTCCACCTTCAGAGGTGGATGCTGAAGGCGCCTGGTGGGAGAGCTTGTCGAGAGCGGTTTCCCGCTGGTGTAGTTGGTCCACCAACTGCTCACCTTCTCGCCAAAGATGTTATCCCCCCGGCAAGGGACATCAGCCAGTCGTTGCTGGGTGCGGTTGCCCAGGTCAGAGGCACGCAGCCAGGAGAGTCTGCGCATCACTATACCTTGGGTCGCAGCTCGAGATGCCACATCATAGATACCCATGGACAGGAACTTTCTGCACGCCTTCAGCTGCCTGACCACCTCCTGAAAGGGCCTGGACTGCTCCGAAGGGAGCTTGTCGACCAGGTCCGCCAGTTGCTTCACATTGCTCCGCATGTGAATGCTCGTGTAGAGCTGGTATGACTGGATGCGGGTCACGAGCATGGAAGATTGGTAGGCCTTCCTCCCAAACGAGTCCAGAGTGCGAGACTCCCGCCCCGGGGGCGCCGAGGCAGTATCCCTCGAACTCCGTGCTCTCTTGAAGCAGAGTCCACGACCGCATCAACTCTGGGTCAGAGTGGATCCTGTATTGGGACTCCGCTTTCTTGGGGATGGTGGGGTTAGATAAGGGCTTCAGCCAGTTCCGAAGCAGTGTCTCTTTGAGGACATTGTGCAACGGCACCGTGGAAGACTCTCTAGGTGGCAATGGATAGTCGAGGACCTCGAGCATCTCAGCCCTCGGCTCATCCACAGAGACCACGGGGAAAGGAATGCAAATAGACATGTCCCTGACGAAGGAGGCAAAGAAGAGGCTCTCAGGAGGCGAGAGCTTCCTCTCCGGTGAAGGAGTGGGGTCGGAGGGAAGGCCCTCAGACTCCTCTGAGGAGAAATATCTGGGGTCCTCCTCCTCCCCCCACGAGGCCTCTTCCTCGGTGTCGGACATGAGCTCTTGCAGCTAAGACCTGAACCGGGCCCGTCTCGACTGCGAGGAACCATGTCCTCGATGATGGCGTCGAGCGGTGGACTCCCGCGCTGGTGGGGACGAAGCTCCATCCATCGACGTCGAAAGAGATTCCACCTGTGTGGCGGTCGACACCAGTGCTGCAAGTGGTGTCGGAGGCCTAGGCATCGGGCTAGAGCACACCGGCGCCTCCATCTACGGCGCCAGGGGCGCAAGCACCCCCGGTGCCGGCAAAGCCTGGAGCATCAGCCCTTCCAGAATCCCTGGAAGGATGGCTCAGAGGCACTCATCAAGGCCTGCTGTGGGAAAGGCAGGGGGGCCGGTGTGGGTGTCGGTAGCTGCTCGGGTCCAGGAGACGGTACCGAAGCACCCATGGACTGACGCAGCGACACCTCTTCGACCGAGGGGGAACGCTCCTCTCGGCACTGCCGCTTCCTCGGCGTCGAATCATCTCTGGAGGCGCCGGAGCTGGTGGTCCCGTGCGCAGTGGGTGACAGATGACGGTGCTTTTTGGTTTTCTTTCGGTGCCCGTCATCGGCGCTCGGCGGTAGAGATGAAGAGGAGGTAGAACCCCCTCGGCCTCGAGTCTGACAGGGTTTGGTCCCGATGGCCCTGGGTAGAGGGAGTGGCCGGGGCCGATTGCCCGCGCGGCCGCTCACCCCTGCCGTCACCGGCAGACCGGCGGGCCAACGGTACCTGTACTCCTGGGGTCGGTGCCGATTTCGTCGACATCGGTACCGAAGATCCGGCCGTCGACACCGATGCCGTCGACGTCAAGGGGCCGGCGCAAGTTCCAAAAAGACGGTCCCGAAGAACTTGCCTCGCCACCTGTGTCCGCTTCCGCAAGCCGAGACACAAGGTGCACGTCTTGGTATTATGTTCCGGCCCAAGGCACTGGAGGCACCAAGCGTGGGTATCGGTTTGCGAGATCTGCCGGCCGCACCGACCACACTTCTTGAATCCACTCGGGACCTTCGAGGACATCGACGGAAAAATCGCGTCGGCGAAGTCAAAGTCGTCGATGGTAGCGGTGAAAAGCACACCCGAAAAAAAGAAAAACGACCGCGCGGCCACAAGGCCAAAACGAGGCGCCCCCGCGGCTAAAAGACGACAATTTTTTTTTTTTTTTTTACAGAAGAAAGAAAAAATACGCGAACGCGTTCGTAAAGAGAAAAAACTTGCGGCTAGGCCGCAATCCGGTTTCCGGGGCTGACAGAGAGAGAGATGGTAACACGTCTCTCTCCAGCGCGGAATAGAAAAAAACTGAGCGGGAACTGTGCGGGCCCGCCCGTCGAAGTTTTGTTCCGGTTGGTGGGGGCTGCCGTGGACGTCAACCCAGTCGTGAGAACAAGCAGCCTGCTTGTCCTCGGAGAACCCTAAATAGGGTGGGAACAAACCACACCACGCGCTAGCACCTGTGCTCCAAAACGCGCATCTCTCCTGGCAGCCACATCCAGCCTGTAATGTCGGGCGAAAGAGAGCTTAGAAGCCCATGTTGCAGCACTGCAAATCTCATGAAGAGATAGTGCTCCAGTTTCCACCCAGGAAGAGGAAATCGTTCTTGTGGAATGTGCCTTAAAGGCTTCAGGCGGAGCCCGGCCAGACAGCAGATATGCTGAAAAAATAGCTTCTTTGAGCCAACGGGCAATAGTGGCTTTAGACACTGAAGACCCTCAGCGAGGACCTGCAAACAGCACAAAAAGATGATCAGACGTCCTGAAAGCATTTGTAATTCGCAGATACTGCAACAGAGTCCTGCGCACATCCAAAAGGTGCAACTGCCCAAATGAATCTGGAAACTCCTCCTCAACAAAGGAGGGAAGAAAAACAGGCTGGTTTAGGTGAAACGCTGAAACCACCTTAAGCATGAAGGAAGGCATGGTCCGCACCGTGACCCCTGACTCTGAGAACTGCAGAAAAGGGTCTCTACAGGATAGCGCCTGGAGCTCTGACACCCGTCTCGCCGAGGTAATGGCCACTAAAAAGATGGCCTTCAGTGTCTTTTAGAGGTGAGAGGCGGGCGGTGCGGGAGGTCGTGAGCAGCGGAGGCGAGGCGATTGACGAGAGGCTGTGCGCCGCAAGACCGCGCGTCCACGTGGCAGCAGTTCGCCCCTCGCTTCCGCTGCCTGCTAACCGGAGCAGCGTGGGCCAAGAGACTGAGGTGGAGTGAGGCAGCGGGTGATTGGCGAGGTAGCGAGTGATCGGCGCCTGGGAGTGCTGCTACTCGATTGCAGCTCTGTCCCTTTGGCGTGGGGAGCCAGAAGACATAGGGCAGCTGACCCATAGGCCCTGATGGTGATCCTTCTGAGAGGAGCTTGGGGAGCCAGGTGACCTAGGCAGCTAATCCCTAGGCCCTGGTGTTGATCCTCTACCTCAGACCCATTCTCTTGCCTTCGTGATCCCTGCCAGCTCTGATCTTTGCCTTGCCCTGCCGCCAGCTTGCTCCGGTCCTTCGGCTCTAGCATGTTCCAGTCCGCTGCTCTGCTCTCCTCTGCTTCTCTCAATCCGTCTAATCCGCCATGCTTTGGTCATGCTGCTCCGCTGTCTTCTGCTCCAACTCGTCCCAGTTTATCTGTTCCAGCTTGTTCCTGACCTTCTGTCCAGCCAGTTCCAGTCTGTTCCAGCTTGTTCCAGTCCATCTGTTCCAGCTTGTTCCAGTCCGTCTGTTCCAGCTTGTTCCAGTCCATCTGTTCCAGCGTGTCCCAGCCCTACTGCTCCACTGTCTTCTGCTCCAACTTGTTCCAGCTTGCTCCAGGCCGCCCGTTCCAGCTTGTTCCAGTCTGTCTGTTCCAGTCCATCTAGTCCAGTCTGCTCCACTCAGCCTGTTCCAGCTTCTTCCCGTCCGTCTGCTCCAGCTTGCTCCAATCCATCTGCTCCAGCTTGTTCCAGCACACCTATTCCAGCTTGTTTCAGTCCATCCAGCTTCTTCCTGTCTGTCTGCTCCAGCTTGCACCAACCCGTCTGTTCCAGCTTGTTCCAGTCCTACTGCTCCAGTCAGTTCCAGCTTGTTCCAGTTCTACTGCTCCAGTCTGTCCAGCGTGTTACAGTCCTACTGCTCCAGTCTGCTCCAGTCCATCCGTCCGCCCTTCTGCTCCAGCTGCTCCAGTCCGTCCATTCAAGCTTGTTCCAGTCACATCGCATCTGCCTGCCTGCTATCAACCAACCTGCCTGCTTGTCAGCTCATCAACCTGCTTGTCAGCCCATCAACTTGCATGCTTGTCAGCTCACCAACCACCTGCCTGCCTTCAAGCCCACACAACTACCTAACTGCCTCCCCGCCTGCCGGCTTGCCAGCCCATTCACCTACCTACCTGTCAGCATCACCTGCCCGCCTCCAAGCCCATCAACCTGCTCATTAACCGACCTGAACCTACCCACCCATCAACCTACCTACCCACCTACAAGCCCTTCTACCTACCTCCCCACCTGCCTCAAATACTACGTTTGCACCTCTGTCACTACTTATGGCCCCTATACATATTCTCATCGCCCTATCCCTTCCTAATCTTCTCCCCCGCCCCCTACCGCTGTCTACCACGATGACTCACTGCCCATCCTTGTCCTTGCCCGTCCTGCTCACTGCTGCAACATCCTACCCACCCCTGCCCATCTCTTCACCATCTCTCCTATCCCCCTCCTCCCTCTTAGCTCTCAACCTTCATCGCTTCCTTCCTGCCATTAAGCCATCCCCATTCCTCCTAAGCGCACCCCGTCTTCGTCGCCTTTGTCGCCCTACCTCCCCCTCCCTCCTCCGCACTCTTTTGCTCCTTCTCCTGCTATCTGCCGGAGACATCAATCCCAATCCAGGTCCCCCACACCTGTCCTCGTCTTACCCATACAAACGTTTCCGGGATGTCTCCAATCTCATCTCTATTCCCCTCCTCCCCCCCCCCCTTCTCTTGTGCCCTGTGGAATGCCCACACTGTATGCAACAAACTTTCCTTCACCCATCTCTTCATCTCCCGTTCCCTTCAACTGCTCGCCCTCAACGAAACCTGGCTCTCCCCTGACGACTCTGCCTCAGTCGCTGCCCTATGCCATGGAGGTTAACTGTTCTCCCATTCTCCCCGCCCAGTCGGCCGCGGTGGCGGCGTCGGGTTACTACTTTCGCCCTCCTGCAATTTTCAACCTTTCCTCCTACCTCAGTCTCACTGCTTCTCATCCTTTGAAGTTCACTCTATCCGTCTATTCTACCCGATGCCACTCAGAGTTGCAGTCATATACCGACCCCCCCAACAAGTCCTTCCCCTCCTTCCTCACCGACTTTGATGCATGGCTCTCTGTCTTTCTTGAGCCCTCATCCCCATCCCTCATTCTTGGAGATTTTAACATACACACCGATAACCCATCCGACACATACGCTTCTCAGTTCCTCACTCTAACATCCTCCTTCAACCTCCAGTTGAGCTCCACCACCCCTACTCACCAATCTGGCCACTGTCTTGATCTCGTCCTCTCCTCTACCTGCTCACCCTCCAATTTCTGCACCTCAACTCTTCCTCTCTCTGACCATCACCTGATGACCTTCACACTTCATCACCCTCCCCCTCAGTCCCGCCCTATATTAACCACTACTTCCAGGAATCTCCAGGCTGTCGACCCTCCCACTTTATCCTCTAGTATCTCTGATCTCCTCCCTTCCATCTTATCCTCCAAGTCTGTTGACAAGGCCGTCTCCACTTACAATGCCACTCTCTCCTCCGCACTGGATGCCCTTGCAGCAGCCATCTCCCGTTCCACTAGGCGTACTAATCCCCAGCCCTGGCTGACCCCTTGCACCCCCTACCTTCGTTCCTGAACACGATCGGCTGAACGCCTCTGGAGGAAACCTCGCACCCATACTGATTTCATTCACTACAAATTCATGCTATCCTCCTTCCAGTCCTCCCTATTCCTCGCCAAACAGGACTATTACACTCAATTGACTAATTCCCTCAGCTCTAACCCTCGTCGTCTCTTCGCCACCCTCAACTCCCTCCTCAAAGTGCTCTCCGCTCCCACCCCCCCTCACTCTCTCCTCAATCACTGGCTGACTACTTCCGCGACAATGTGCAGAAGATCAACCTCGAATTCACCACCAAACCATCTCCTCCTCTTCACCCTATAGCCCACTCCCTCAACCAACCTACCCATGGCCTCCTTCTCCTCCTTTCCTGAGATCACCGAAGAGGAAACCGCCCATCTTCTTTCCTCCTCGAAATGCACCACCTGCTCCTCGGATCCCATCCCCACCTACTTACTTAACACCATCTCTCCTACGGTCACCCCCCCCCCCCCCCCATCTGTCATATCCTCAACCTCTCTCTCTCCACTGCAACTGTCCCTGACACCTACAAGCACACTGTAGTCACACCTCTACTCAAAAAACCATCACTTGACCCTACCTGTCCCTCCAAATACCGCCCCATTTCCCTCCTACCCTTCCTTTCCAAAATACTTGAACATGCCGTTCACAGCCGTTGCCTTGATTTTCTCTCCTTTCATGCCATCCTCGATCCGCTTCAATCCGGCTTTTGCCCCCTACACTCGACAGAAACAGCACTATCTAAGATCTGCAATGACCTGTTCCTTGCCAAATCCAAAGGTCACTACTCCATTCTCATCGACCTATCTGCCGCTTTTGACACTGTCAATCACAACTTACTTCTCGCCACACTGTCCTCTTTTGGGTTCCAGGGCTCTGTTCTCTCCTGGTTCTCCTCTTATCTCTCCCACCGCACCTTCAGAGTACACTCTCATGGCTCTTCCTCCACCCCCATCCTGCTCTCTGTTGGAGTTCATCAAGGATCTGTAATTGGACCCCTTCTTTTTTCAATCTACACCTCTTCCCTGGGCTCGCTGATCTCATCTCATGGTTTCCAGTACCATCTTTATGCTGATGACACCCAGATTTATCTCTCCACACCTGAAAATCACTGCGGAAACCCAGGCCAAAGTATCGGCCTGCTTGTCCGACACTGCTGCATGGATGTCCAACCGCCACCTGAAGATGAACATGGCCAAGACCGAACTTATTGTCTTCCCACCCAAACCCTCTTCTCCTCTCCCTCCACTCTCTATCTCAGTTGACAACACCCTCATCGTCCCAGTCTCATCTGCCCGCAACCTTGGTGTCATCTTCGACTCCTCCCTCTCCTTCTCTGCGCATATCCAGCAGATAGCCAAGACCTGTCGCTTCTTCCTTTACAACATTAGCAAAATTCGCCCTTTCCTCTCTGAGCACACCACCCGAATTCTCATCCACTCTCTCATTACCTCTCGCTTCGACTACTGCAACCTACTCCTAACTGGCCTCCCACTTTGCCACCTATCCCCCCTTCACTCCGTTCAGAACTCTGCTGCACGTCTTATCTTCCACCTGGACTGATATACTCACATCTCCCCTCTCCTCAAATCACTTCACTGGCTTCCGATCAGGTACCTCATACAGTACAAGCTTCTCCTCCTAACCTACAAATGCACTCGATCTGCAGCCCCTCCCTACCTCTCTACCCTCATCTCCCCTTACATTCCTACCCGTAACCTCCGCTCTCAAGGCAAATCCCTCCTTTCAGTACCCTTCTCCACCACCGTCAAACTCCAGGCCCCTTCCCTGCCCATCTTCAAATCCCTGCTAAAAGCCCATCTCTTCAATGTCGCCTTCGGCACCTAACCACTATTCAAGAAATCCAGACTACCCCAACTTGTCATTTTGTCCTTTAGATTGTAAGCTCCTTTGATAATCCTGAGATACTGGAGACCATCATTGAAGTAGAGAATACTGTAGAGGTCTCAGGTGCGCTCTCGCCCAGGGCACCACTTCCAAGGTGGCCGTCATCGATCCCAACAGCTGGACAATGTCCCAAGCTCGCGGGCGGGGCATCCTCAGGAGCAGACGGACCTGATTCTGAAGCTTGCACCGCCTTTGTTCGGGAAAAAACACATAGCCCGAGGCTGTGTCGAACCTGGCCCCCAAATATTCTAGAGATTGCGAGGGGGGTCAGGTAACCTTTGGCCATATTGACAGCCCAGCCCAGAGATTGAAGGACTGAAACCACTCTGGCTGTAGCTAGATGACTCTCTTTTTCTGAGTCTGCTCTGATCAGCCAGTCGTCTAGGTACGGGTGAACCCGGATACCCTCTCGACTGAGAAAGGCAGCTACTACCACCATTACCTTGGAGAAGGTTTGGGGAGCTGTGGCGAGGCCAAAAGGCAAGGCCCGAAACTAGAAATGTTTTCCCAACACCGCAAACTGCAGAAACTTCTGGTGCGGGGGCCAAATTGGTATGTGCAAGTAAGCCTCTTTCAGGTCCAGAGACGTGAGAAACTCTCCTGGCTGTACCGCCACAATGACGGAGCGCAGGGTTTCCATTTGAAAATGCCGCACCCTTAAGGACTTGTTTAGCTCTTTTAAGTCCAGGATCGGGCGAAAAGACCCGCCTTTTCGTGGCACCACAAAGTAAATGGAGTAGCGGCCTAGACGTTGTTCGGCGGGAGGCACCGGGGTCACAGCCCCTATCTGGCAGACTGTGCAAAGTCTCCTCTACCGCCGCCCGTTTGGCGGCAGAACCGCATCGGGACTCCACAAACACGTCTCTCACCGGGGCATCAAATTATATTTGGTATCTGTCTCTGATCAGGTCCAAGACCCATTGATCTGCGGAGATTTTGGCCCACTCCTCCAAAAAGAGGGAAAGTCTTCCTCCTGACAGGAAACGAGGAGGGGGCCGGCGCACCATCATTGAGAGGGTCGCCCCTGAACTCCAGGCCTTGAACCGGCAGCTGCGGAACGTTTGTCCGAGCGAAAGGAGTTTCTCTGCTGAAAGCGGGCACGCGAAGTGAACCCAGCAGCACGCACCAGGCGGTACCTTCTAGCTTCACGGAAGCGAGGTCTGTAAGAGGAGCGGACCGCCTGACCCTTAGAGGAAGGCTTCGGCCTATCTTCGGGCAATCGCTGAGGTTTGGAATCCCCCAGGCCTTTAACAATGTTTTCCAGCTCCTCACCAAACAGGAGAAGGCCTTGAAAGGGCAACTTCACCAACCTTTGCTTAGAGGCCATGTCCGCCGCCCAATGTCGTAGCCAAAGAGTGCGGCGAGCCGCCACTGCTACAGCCATTTGTTTAGGCAAAGCTCTGACCATATCATAAAGGGCGTCAGCCAAAAAGGACAAGGCTGACTCCATCTGCGGAGCCATTTCAGATAAGGTCTCCATTCCATCACCGGGCTGTTCCACTGCCTGCTGTAACCAAGCCAGGCAGGCTCTAGCAGCATAACAACTGCATGCAGACGCCCGAACAGTGAGACCTGCCAAATCAAAGGACCGCTTCAGAGTTGAATCAAGCCTGTGGTCTTGAATATCCTTCAGGGCAACACCTCCTTCAACAGGGAGGGTAGTTCTCTTTGTCACAGCCGTGACCAGGGCATCCACTTTAGGCATTGCAAAGCGAGCCAAATGTTCCTCACTCAGAGGGTATAATTGCCCCATAGCCCTGGCAACCTTCAAAGGTCCCTCAGGGTCAGCCCATTGAGCCGAAATAAGCTCTTGGATGGAGTCATGCAAAGGAAAGGCTCGAGCAGGCTTTCTGGTACTAGCCATCCTTGGATTAACAGAGGATGCTGTGCCACTCCCAGGATCTTCAATCGAGAGGGCTTGTAAGGCATCTGAAATAAGCGCGCTGGCAGCTCCTCGCGGTGGAAAATCCTCAGACGGATCATCAAGCTCATGTGGCAATTCTGCACCCGACTCTGGCTCCTTAGCCCAAGAAGTTCTGCCAGACCCCTGAGAATCCTCATAGCCCGATCACGGAGGGGGGGGGGGCACTCTCAGAAGGGGAATTAGCCCTTCTGCATTAATCAGGAGGATAAGAAACAGGCAAAGCCAACTCCAAAAGGCCAGGATCCACCGGGGGGGGGGGGGGGGGGGGGGGCAGGCAGAGGGTCCGAAGATCCCTGTGGAAGAGCTCTTTTAAGCATGTACGCCCTATGCAGCATTAAAACAAAATCAGAGGAGAAAACCGCTCCCTGACCGCCTGGATCCTGCCCAGGGCTATCAGCTCTATTATTAGCCTCACTCAGAGGACCCCCCCCCCCCCCCCCGGATTCACAGCTCTCCGTCGCAACAGAGGCCGCGCCATGTGGAAAATCCAAAATGGCATCCGCTGCCAGCTCAGAGAGCAAAAGATCGCCGCTCGCCATGCTCGGGCCGGCTCTACCGTCTGTACGGCACGAATTACAGAGCCCCGCTGCTGATTTGCGCTTGCCACATTTAGAACAGCGCTTTACAGTCTCCGCAGCCATCGTCAAAAACGGCGGTAAAATTCAAAAATGTTGGTTCACGCCGAAAACGTCCCGATCGCGGGCCCATCCTGGAGGAGTCAGAAAACACTCTTACCTCACTAGACCGAGTATCACAGCTCCGGTCCTGCAGAAGAATCTCAAGAAAAAAAACCTCTTTTCCAAGATCGCTGCGCTAAAGCGCGACACGACTTTATTTATTTAAACGCTGTGAGGAAAGCAGAGGCAAAAGAGGTAAATAAAAAAATCTCCGGAGGCTCAGATAAGTGGGAAAGGCAGGGAAAGGTGAACCAATGTGCCTGTATCCACTGAGTGGGAAAGGACAGGGAAAAGCAAGCTAATATGTCCACATCCACGGGGGCATGGGTAAGGCAGGGAAAGGGCTAACCTATGTGCCTTCAAAGTGAAGCTGATATAGCCTCTAACACCCCGGCTAACAACTGGCAAGCCAGGAGCCACCCCCAGGCAGATTTTTGATGGAGCTCGAAGAAGCTGCAGCCACCCTGCTTGGGGAGATAGAGAATACTGAAGAGGCAGAGGAGCTAGCTGGCCATGAGGAACTGTGAAAAGTTGAGTGCTCTCTATTTCCCCCTGCTGGTTGATGGACACAACCCATACGTAATGGCTTCATCTGCTTGATGACAAGGAAGGCGGCTGAGGGTAGATATAACAGAGGTCTATAAAATAATGAGTGGAGTAGAATGGGTAGATGTGAAGCGCCTGTTTACGATTTCCAAAAATACTAGGATTAGGGGGCATGCGATGAAGCTACAATGTAGTAAATTTAAAACGAATCGGAGAAAACGTTTCTTCACTCAACGTGTAAATGTGGTAAAAGCTTAGCAGAGTTTAATAAAGGTTGGTATGGCTTACTAAAGAAAAAGCCCATAGACAATTAAATGGACTTGGGGAAAGTCCACTATTTCTGGGATAAGCAATATAGAATGTTTTGTACTTTTTTGGGATCTTGCCAGGTATTTGTGACCTGGATTGGCCAAAGTTGGAAACAGGATGCTGGGCTTGATTCTCAGAGAACAGCAGGCTTTATATTCTCACAAGTGGGTGACGCCGATCCGCGTCACCCGGTCCACAATTTACCACAGCTAAATAAGAGCCTTGTGGAGCGTGAGATGCGAACCAAAGTGCATGAGCGAGTGCCTTCCTGTACGCTGCGAGAATGCGGTCTCCTCAGTTTAATACTATAGTAAAAAATAAATTAAAAATAAAGACAACTCCAAGGGGAGATGGGAAAGACTGTGAGAATATAAAGCCTGCTGTCCTCAGAGAATACCTGCTACAGGTAAGTATGTTCGATTTCTCCAATGACAAGCAAGCTTATATATTCTTAAAAGTGGGTAATTCTCATAGCCCCCAGGCTCACCAAAACCAACACTGGTCAATTGGGACTGACAACGGCGAGGACATAACGCAGATTAACCCAAAACTATATACAATCTGAATGAGAGTGCAGCCTGGAACAGAATTAAATGGGCATAGGAGGGTGGAGTTGGATTCTAGACCCCAAACAGATTCTGCAACACTATCTGCCTGAACCGACTGTCGCGTTATGTATCCTGCTCAAGGCAGTAGTGTGATGTGAATGTGTGCACTGAAGACCACGTTACAGTCTTGTAAATGTCTTCAATGGAAGCTAACCTCGTGGACTAACGAAGCAGCCATGGCTCTGACACTATGAGCCATGACATAACCCTCCAAGGAAATGCAATCTGACAACCAATTTGAAATTGTGCGTTTCCCAATAGCGACCCCCATCCTGTTGGGATCAAAATAAACAAAAAGTTGGGCGGACAATCTGTGGGGCCTTGTCCACTCCACGTAGCAGGCCAATGCTCTCTTGCAAGTTGATTTTGCCAGGATGGGCATGAGGTCAGGCAAAGAATGTTGGCAAGACAATTGACCAGTTCAGATGGAACTCTGACACCACTTTCAGCAGGAACTTAGGGTGTGTGCGGAGGACTGCTTTGTTGTGATTAAACTTAGTATAAAGTGCAACCAACACTACAGCCTAAAGCTCACTGACTATGAGCTGAAGTAACAGCAACCAAGAAAATGACATTCCAGGTCAACTACTTCAGATAGCAGGAATTCAGTGGCTCAAAAGGAGCTTTCACCAGTTGGGCGAGAATGATGTTGAGATCCCATGACACTTGTGGAGGTTTGACAGGGGGCTCTGACAAACACATGAAGCGAACAACTAGAGGCTGTCCAGAGATAGGTTCTCCTTCTACATGGTGATAAGCACTAATTGCACTAAGGTGAACCCTTACGGAGCTGGTCTTGAGGCAGGGTCTGTATAGGGCAAAGTAAGCGGATCTAGGGCCTTGCTCTCACACCAGACGGCAAACATCCCCCATTTAAGAAAGAGTAACACCTCTTAGTGGATTCTTTCCTGGAAACCAGCAAGACCCAGGAGACACCAAAAGACCCAAGGAAGTGAATTCTAAGCTTTCAACATCCAAGCTGTCAGAGCCAGAGACTGGAGATTAGTATATAGAAGGGACCCCTTGTTCTCTGTGACAATGGTCGGAAAGGTAAAATTATGTATCATACCTGATAATTTTCTTTCCATTAATCATAGCTGATCAATCCATAGACTGGTGGGTTGTGTCCATCTACCAGCAGGTGGAGATAGAGAGCAATCCTTTTGCCTCCCTATATGTGGTCATGTGCTGCCGGAAACTCCTCAGTATGTCGATATCCAAGCTCCATCCGCAGGACTCAGCACTTGGAGAATTACACCCACAAAGGGACACTCTGCCCAGCTCACCACCGCCGAAACTGGGGAGGGGAATTAACCCAGCTCATCCCCACACAAGTGGGGGAGGGGAATCCGTCCAGCTCATCCCCGCAGAGCGGGGGAGGGACACCACCCCGCCGATGCGGGGGGATCTGGCTTATCCTGCAACCGCAACCGCGGGAGGAGCTGACTGACCCTAACACCGCCGAAGCGGGGGGGGGGGGGGGGGGGGGGGTACAAAGCTGCCCTACAGCCGCACAAAGCGGGAGGGAGCGCCGGCAGAATTTAGGTCTCAATCCAGCCCCGTAAAACGGAGGGGAGAGGAATGCAGCAGCTCACTGTAACACAAACTCGTCTCAACTCTTGAAGAATCCATTGAAAAACTTGAACACGAAGCCCTCCTGAACAGGAACTGAAGACTAAACTTGAACCTGAAATGCAACCAGAATATAAACAGTACAGATATCTGGGAGGGGCTATGGATTGATCAGCTATGATTAATGGAAAGAAAATTATCAGGTATGATACATAATTTTACCTTCCATATCATCATGCTGATCAATCCATAGACTGGTGGGATGTACCGAAGCAGTACTCACCCAGGGCGGGACATTGAAATCCCTGACCGCAACACTGAAGCTCCAAACCGGGCCTCCGCCCGAGCAGCCACAGTCAAGCGGTAATGCCTGGAGAAGGTATGGGCCGATGCCCAAGTTGCCGCCTTGCATATCTCTTCCAAGGAGACGGACCCGGCCTCTGCCATCGAGGCCGCCTGAGCTCTAGTGGAGTGAGCCTTCAGCTGAATAGGCGGCACCTTCCCCGCGGCCAAATAAGCCGCTGCAATGGCTTCCTTGACCCATCTTGCCACTGTAGGCTTAGCAGCCTGCAGACCCTTACGAGGACCTGCAAACAGGACAAACAGATGATCCGATTTCTGGAAATCATTGGTCACTTCCAAGTATCTGATGATGACTCGTCTCACATCCAGAAATTTGAGAGCAGAGTATTCCTCTGGGTAGTCCTTCCTACGAAAGGAAGGGAGACAGAGCCGCTGATTCACATGGAAGCGAGAAACAATCTTGGGCAGGAAGGAAGGCACTGTGCGAATAGTCACTCCTGCCTCAGTGAACTGCAGAAAAGGCTCTCGACATGAGAGTGCCTGGAGCTCGGAAACTCTTCTGGCTGAAGTGATAGCCACCAAAAAGACTGCTTTCAACGTCAGGTCTTTCAGAGATGCCCTCGACAAGGGTTCAAAAGGCGGCTTCTGCAAGGCTCTTAGCACCAGGTTGAGATTCCACGCAGGCACCACTGAGTGCAGAGGAGGGCGCAGGTGATTAACTCCCTTGAGAAAACGTACCACATCTGGCTGCGAAGCCAGGGAAGCACCCTTCAGGCGGCCCCTGAAGCAAGCCAGAGCCGCTACCTGGACTTTAAGGGAACTGAGCGACAGGCCTTTCTCCAGACCTTCTTGCAGGAACGCCAGCACTGAAGAAATTGGAGCAGTGAAGGGAGAAAGTGAGCCTGCTTCACACCACGCTGCAAAGGTACGCCAAACCCTGGCGTAAGCAGTAGAAGTAGAGCGCTTCTTCGCTCTCAGCATAGTGGCGATGACCTTGTCTGAGAAGCCCTTCTTCGTCAGACGCTGCCGCTCAATAGCCAGGCTGTAAGACCAAAGGGGGAGGGATTCTCCATCACCACGGGACCCTGATGCAACAGGCCCTGCTCCACTGGCAGCCGCAGAGGGTCGTCCACTGAGAGCCTGATCAAGTCCGCATACCAGGGACGTCTGGCCCAGTCTGGACCCACCAGGATTATTCGGCCCGGATGCTTTGCCACCCGGTCTAGTACCCTGCCCAACATGGGCCAGGGCGGGAACACATAGAGAAGCTCCTGTGTCGGCCACTGTTGGAGAAGAGCATCTACTCCCAGAGATCGAGGGTCCCGTCCTCTGCTGAAAAAGCGCGGCACTTGGCAATTGGCCGATGACGCCATCAGATCTAGGCTCGGCTGGCCCCAGCGCTTCGTGATGTCCAAGAACGCCTGAGCCGATAACTGCCACTCTCCGGGATCCAAGGTATGGCGACTGAGAAAGTCCGCCTTGACATTCATGACTCCGGCAATGTGGGCCGCTGACAGCTGTTCCAGGCTCGCTTCCGCCCACTGGCATAGATTCATGGCTTCCTTGGCTAGAGGGGCGCTCTTGGTACCTCCCTGGCGGTTGACATAGGCCACAGCCGTGGCATTGTCCGACAGGACCCGTACTGGCTTCAACGCCAAAAGACGTCCAAATTTTTTTTTTTTTTAACGGAGCCAGCGGGAGGGGGGAGAAAAGGAGGGACCTGGCGCCACCAGGTTTGCACTTGCTCAAAAAGAGCCCTCAACCCCAGGTACTCAACAAAACCTAAAAATTAGGCTTGGAGACCTAGCCAGAGCTGCTGCTGTGTGTGACCACCACCTGCTGAGATAGAGAACATACTGAGGAGTTTCCGGCAGCACATGACCACATATAGGGAGGCAAAAGGATTGCTCTCTATCTCCACCTGCTGGTAGATGGACACAACCCACCAGTCTATGGATTGATCAGCATGATGATATGGAAACACTCCAATCTCCACGATTCTTTGGAGGTTAACTCCAGAAGCAGAGAGAAACATATCTACTGTGGCTAATATTGTGCTATCAGAATCATGGTTCCGCAGTCTTGCACGAGTTTCAACAAAGTCTTTCCCACTAGAGGAAGATATGCATACAGAAGACCTGTTCCCCAATTAAGGAGGAAGGCATCTGACACTAGTCTGTCGTTGGCCTGAAGCCTGTAACAGAACTAAGGGACCTTGTGCTTGATATGATTGGCAAAAAGATTTAACAAAGGGGTGCCCCACGCTCGGAAGAAGATTCAACGAAGGGGTGCCCCACGCTCGGAAGATTGAGACACCACTTGTGAGTTTGCATTATCTTGCTCAGTCTGTTGGCCAGGGTATTGTTTGCGCCTGCCAGATAAGTGGCTCACAGGAACATGCAATGTTGGCGAGCCCAGTGCCACATCCGGACAGCCACAAAGATGCCAAGAGAGACATTAGTCAGGGTAAGAATATATCAGGTCGCTTTGCTCATTTCCACAGCGGGAAAAGTCCATTAATTCATACAGTTTGATTACTTTTGGCAGAACACAGAAGAAATAGTGCGGCAAGGTTTGTCTCCTAAAGAAGTAACGAAACGGAGGCACTCTGTTGAGCAAACCTATGCAAACAGCACATGTATAAAGATAAGTACCTGTGATGCCCTTAAGAAAATAATTGTCAAAAATTTGAAAAGAGGATTTAAGAAATATATATAGCGATAAAGGATTAAGCAAATAGTAAAGTAAAAAAATAAATAAAAAGATTCTCTTTTTGGAGGTTTTTAAGGCTGATGAAGAAGCCTGCCCGGCAAACTGCAAGTTGCAAACTGCAAAAGCAAAGAATCAGCAGAGCATCTGCAGCCTTTTCCTCCTAGAAATAAAGGACTGTTAAATGCAAAACCATAAGAACGCAACTTGTTTCTAGTAGATTTAGAAGTGTTTCAAAAACAAGATTGTAGCCAATTTATAACAATTTAATTGCTTAGTACAGGAAATTTCAGGAGTAAACTGTCTCACAGTTATAGTAACAGTGCCAGACAAGTTGGGTTAGGAGCTCTGAGTTCCCGTGTAGAATTTAGGAAATTAGGCAGACGGCTTTGAAGGTGATACATGCTTAGACACATAGCCAGTGCAGATTTTTCGAATGGCCAGTGACACTTTCAAAATTTCCTTAGTCAAAAGATTAGTCTCACTGCTGTGTTCTGAATACTCTTAATGCTGCTATCCGAAAATACAAAGCTTTACAGTAATCAATTTGAGACAGCAACTTTTTTTTAACCTAGCTTCTGGGAACTAAACCTCCTCCCCACCCCCACTTCAAGTTTGGATAGAATAAGGGAAAGAACATGAATTCAATAAGCTGCTCCTCCACACCAAGCATTCTGCACTGGTCTGGTGGGTCAAAAAGGAACACAAAGTACTGACTGAACACCAATATATTATAAATACTAGTATAAAAGGCCCGTTTCGGTAGGCAATGAAACAGGCGCTAGCAAGGTAATCCCCTCCCCCCTGCAGTGTCCTTCCTGTCTCCCCTGCCGCCACCCATCTGGTCTCAGGACCCCCTCCCCACCAACCCTCCTCTGCCCCTGCAGCCACGCATGTGCAGCGGCCCTCCTCTCTCCCCTGCAGCCACCCATGTCCAGTGACTCACCTCTCCCCCTGCCCCCCCTGCAGCCACCCATGTACAGCAACCCTCCTCGTCCCCTGCAGCTACCCATGTCCAGCGACCCTGCTCTCCCCTGCCCCCCTGCAGCCACCCATGTCCAACGACCCTCCTCTCCTTTCCCCTTGCCCCCCCTGTAGCCACCCATGTCCAGCGACCCACCTCTCTCCCCTGCAGCCACCCATGTCCAGCGACCCTCCTCTACCCCTGCAGCGTCCCTTCTGTCTCCCCTGCAGCCACCCATCTGGTCTCAGGACCCCCTCACCACCTCCCTCTTCCCTGCTCCCCCCCTGCAGCCATCCATGTCCAGCGACCCTCCCCTCCCCCCTCGGCGCATCACCCAAGCCCCTACCCCCCCTCGGGCACATCAACCCCCTCGCCACCCGCAGCCGCCAATACTAACGCTGTCCGGCCGCTGCTGCGTCTCCTGTTGAGCAGCAGCGGCCGGTACAAAAAGAAAAAGGCCAAAAAAAGATTTTAAACCTGAAACATGGCTCAGACAGCCATCTGGCATTGGCTGTCATCGCTGCAGCTGCTCCTCCTCTCCCCTCTGACGTCGCTGCGCTCCTCTGGGGTCTTCCTGCAGGGGCAGTGACGTGGAGGGGAGAGAGAGGGAGTGGCTGCAGTGACGACAGCAAATGCCAGATGACTGTCTACGGAGCCGTGTTTCAGATTAAAAATCTTTTTTTTGGGCTTTTTTTCTTTTTGTACCGGCTGCTGCTGCTCCACAGGAGAAGCAGCAGCGGCGGGACAGCGTTAGTATTGGCGGCTGCAGGTGGCAAGGGAGTTGATGTGCCCGAGAGTGGGGGGGCACTGAGAGCTAACTGGTAGGCAGGGGGAGAAGTAGGGAAACACACTCCGCGTGTTTCCCTACTCCTCCCCCTGCTTAGCTCACGGTTTTGCAGGGCAGGGGCTTGGGTGTTGCGCCGAGGGGAGGCACTGACAGCTGTTTCCCAGGCAGGGGGAGGAGTAGGGAAACATGCTCCACGTGTTTCCCTACTCCTCCCCTTGCCTTGGAATCAGCTGTCAGTGACATCACTGACGTCAGTGCATTCTAAACTGCCTAGCAGACCATCTCCGAGGGAGCCGCGGTCCCAGGCACATTAGAACGTTGGAGGTGAGAATTATTATATAGGATTTGGCAAGAAAAGTGCTGGCAAGCTAAAGTAGCAACTGCATGTGTTCAAAAACTGAAATGGTAATTTAAAAGGACAGATCCCCTGGATCACCATGAAGTAACTGGAGATAATCTACAGGACTGTTCCCTATTTCCTTCCCCCCCAGTAAATTCAACAGTGCTCCTTACCTTTTTCAATCACAAAAGCAGCCAATGATCCACTACAAATTTCAAACTCAGGGTATTTGGAGATCAAGTTACTAAACATCTCCTTAACAGTCCGTAAAATTTTCTCATGCACCGATGCTCTCCCTTCTATAAAACAAAAAAGCCAAAAGCTATATTAAAAATGAGTTCTCATTACATTATAGGTATCACTAAAAAAAATAATGCAAGTACTCAAGTGATTAACTTCCACAATACATTAAACTACTTAGAGCAATTTTCTTTTAAAAAGAAAAGTTGAGTTCATAAAATACAGCTCTGAACAAAGCACGGTTGAATGGGACAGCACAGTACCATGAGTTCTAATAGTAAAGATGCCAACATTTATATTGCATTCTAAAGTCTTCAAGTCATTGAATATATTTTTCATATTCTGAAGACTGAAAATGCCACTTCAAAATGTAGTAAAGTACGAGATTATTTCACTGGTCAACTCAACATTTTTCACCTACAACATGAAAATTAAGTACATAAGACCACACCCCATGACTGAATCAACATTTCACAGCGATATGCTGCAGTTTTTGCTTATTCTTCCCTCACCCGCAACTGACTTGTCTGTCTGTATTATTTAGATCGTAAGCTCTTTTGAGCAGGGACTGTCTCTTTGTATCAGGTGTTCAGCGCTGCGTGCGTCTGGTAGCGCAATACAAATGCTAATAATAATTCTTTTTGGCAAAGTATCAAGCTCCTTCAAGTTGACAGGGATTATCTATGGACTACGGAGTCTTATCCTAGATTTTCTATTGAATTAAGGTCTGGACTTCACTGGTCATTTTATGGACATACACTTAATGGATCGCTGTTTTTGTGTTGTGCTTAGGATCTTTCACCTCTGCATGGTTAATTTTCTCCCCTGTCCTAGTCCACTGCAAACTCGATATCCCACCTGTACTTTACATCATCCATTGTCTCTTGATCGTCACAAGCCTCTTTCCACTGCTATATAGCACCTCCACAATGCTTTACTATGGGAATGTATACTATGGAGATTACATGTCCACCTATGTAATTTATTTATTGCACTTGTATCCCACATTTTCCCACCTATTTGCAGGCTCAATGTGGCTTCCAAAAACCCCGGGGTAAAGAATACAGTTGGTGTTACAAAGAAGTCAAGGAAGGGAAGAGGATCTGGTCAAACAGTTAAAGCGAAAGCTACATATCTGTAGAAGGTACTCTACGAGGACAGCAGGCTGATTGTTCTCACACGTGGGGTGACGTCCACGGTAGCACCTCTGATCGGAGATCTTCACTACCAACAACGTTTGCTAGCCCTCGTGTGCGCATGCGCGACCGTCTTCCTGCCCGAACGCGTGTTCGCCAGTCCAGTAAATAGCAAAGACAAGGGAAGACACAACTCCAAAGGGGAGGCGGGCGGGATGGTGAGAACAATCAGCCTGCTGTCCTCGGAGAATACCTTCTACAGGTATGTAGCTTTCGTTTTCTCTGAGGACAAGCAGGCTGCTTGTTCTAACAAGTGGGGTATCCCTAGCCCCCAGGCTCACTCAAAACAACAAACATTGGTCAACTGGGCCTCGCAACGACGAGAACATAACTGAGATTGACCTAAACTTATTCAACTAACTAAGAGTGCAGCCTGGAACAGAAACAATGGGCCTGGGGGGAGGGGGGGGTGCAGTTGGATTCTAAACCCCAAACAGATTCTGCAGCACCGACTGCCCGAACAGACTGTCGCGTCGGGAATCCTGCTGAAGGCAGTAATGAGATGTGAATGTGTGGACAGATGACCACGTCGCAGCCTTGCAAATCTCCTCAATAGTGGCTGACTTCAAGTGGGCCACTGACGCCGCCATGGCTCTAACACTATGAGCCGTGACATGACCCTCAAGAGTCATAAGTTCATAAGTAATGCCATACTGGGAAAAGACCAAGGGTCCATCGAGCCCAGCATCCTGTCCATGACAGCGGCCAATCCAGGCCAAGGGCACCTGGCAAGCTTCCCAAACATACAAACATTCTATACATGTTATTCCTGGAATTGTGGATTTTTCCCAAGTCCATTTAGTAGCGGTTTATGGACTTGTCCTTTAGGAAACAGTTCAACCTCTTTTTAAACTCTGCTAAGCTAACTGCCTTCACCACTTTCTCCGGCAACGAATTCCAGAGTTTAATTATACGTTGGGTGAAGAAAAATTTTCTCCGATTTGTTTTAAATTTACTACACTGTAGTTTCATCGCATGACCCCTAGTCCTAGTATTTTTGGAAAGCGTGAACAGACGCTTCACATCCACCTGTTCCACTCCACTCATTATTTTATATACCTCTATCATGTCTCCCCTCAGCCGTCTCTTCTCCAAGTCGTCCCATCCCCGCTATCATTTTAGTCGATGCCTAGTGGGTGCCGACTCCCTCGGCGACCCAGAGCTCTCGGTACCACGTCAGGAAGGTGACCGGTGCCGATGCTTCTTTGTCTTCACACGAAGCATGTCACCGGAACCTCCCGGTACCGACGAGGACGTCGAATCCAAGCGCCTCTTCCTCGGGGCCGGGTCCGAAGAAGGTCGATCCCGGGGGGGCTGTACAGCAGGAGCCCTTGAGGCAGGGGGAGACCTACTCGAGGGCTCACCGCCACCAGCAGGGGAATGGACAGCCCTCACCTGCACTCCGGACGAAGAGGCACCCTCCGACGACGACAGTACCAACGATGATGTCGGTACCGTAGACACTGGAGCACCGGTCAATGACCTCGGTACCGCCGACCTCGATACTGAGACTGTCGAAACACCACTGGGCCAATCTCGCCGCCTGAGTTCTCTTTTTCAACGAACAACAGAGAGTACAGGCCTGAGGATGGTGCCCAGCCCCCAGACATTGAAGGCACGAAGCGTGCCTATCAGTGAGCGAGATAGCCCGGTTGCACTGGGTGCACTTCTTGAAGCCTCTGGGAGGCTTCGATGACATGGGCAGAAAAATCATGCCGGCGAAGTCAAAATTCGCGATGATGGCAAAGGCACCAAAAATAAAAAGGGAGAAAACCCGTACGGGCAGCCAACAGGGCCGCTTTCGAAAGCGAAAGGAAACTTGTATGGGAAAAACAAACTTGAAAATAAAGGAATTTTTTTTTTTTTTTTTTTAAGAACACGCGAACTAGAAAATAAAAGAAGACTTCCGAAGCGGAAGGACGCAAGAAAAGCGCGAGGGTCTCCTCAGGGCTCAGAACGACGGTAAACACAGCCGTCCTGAGCACTGAAAAAAGAAGACTGACGAACACGAGCGAGTTCGGGCGGGAAGACGGTTGCGCATGAGCGGTGTGCGTGCGCGCGTGAGGGCTAGCAAATGTCTTTGCTAAAGAAGATCTCCGACTGAAGAGGCTGCCGTGGACGTCACCCATCAGTGAGGACAAGCAGCCTGCTTGTCCTCGGAGAATATCCTCTCGCACCAAGGATGTATCTCCAGGAGCTACTGCCCAGGTGGGAAGGGTTAGGACAGCTGTTGTAGTTGGTGTTTTGATTCTTAGGCATGTAGATAGCTGGGTGGTTAGTGGACTTGAGGATCGCCTGATGACTTGCCAGCCTGGTGGCGGACATCATATGTCACCTACATAGGATTTTGTACTTTTGTGGGATCTTGCCAGGTATTTGTAAGCCACATTGAGCCTGCAAAGAGGTGGGAAAATGTGGGATACAAATGCAATAAATAAATAAATAAAATAAATAAATAAATACATTTGTGATCTAGATTGGCCACTGTTGGAAACAGGATACTGGGCTTGATGGACCTTTGGTCTTTCCCAGTATGGCAATACATATGTACTTATGATAGTGTTGGGGAGAAAATGATTGAATTGGTACATGTGGTACCAATGAAAGGAAATTGTGGGAGAGAGGTTCTGGAAACCAAATTTAGGCTCTTAGGTAAAAAGCTCAAATCCAGAACTTCTAGGGTAACATTTTCTGAAGTGCTACCCATTCCATGCGCAGGGCCCAAGAGACAGGCAGAGCTCCGGAGTATCAATGCATGGATGAGAAGGTGCAGGGAGGAGGCTTTTAGATTTTTTTGGAACTGGGTAACATTCTGGGGAAGGGGGGAGCCTATTCCGAAAGGGGTACAAATTAAATCATAGTGATAGAGTAGATCGAATTGGTGGAGGGGTAGCACTGTATGTTAAGGAGAGCCTTGAAAAATTCTGCAGGAAATAAACACATCTTGGAATCCCTATGGATTGAAATTTCATGTGTAAAGGGGAAAAGGATAGTGATAGGAGTGTACTACCGTCCGCCTGGCCATGATGGACAGAGAAAATTAGGGAGGCTAATAAACTGGGCAACACGATAGTAATGGGTGATTTCAATTATCCCAATATTGATTGAGTAAATGTAACATCAAGGCATGCTAGGGAGGTAAAATTCCTTGATGAAATCAAAGACTGCTTTATGGAGCATCTGGTACAGGAGCCGACAAGAGAAGGAAAAATTCTAGATCGGTGAGTCTGAAGTCGGTGCCGGGCAAAATGGTAGAGACTATTATTAAAAACAAAATTACAGAGCATATTCAAAAGGGTAAATTAGACCTTACCTGCTAATTTGCTTTTCTTTAGTCCCTCCAGACCGGCCCAGAATGTCACTGATGGGTTGTGTACGCCTTCCAGCAGGTGAAGGCTGAGAAAAAAAGTTGTGACTCTAGCCAGCCAATAAGAGCCCTTGCCAGCTAGAGAAAAATCCAGTAATAAAGTACCAAAGCAGAAAGAAAGTCATGGAAGAAATACAGAACCAGTGCATCCAAAAACCTGAGAAGCCACCGGCACTTTGCCAACAACGGGTGAGTGCCTTCAAATATATCATGATCCTTCATACAGGACATTTCAGTAATTTTCTCTTTTTTTTTTTTTTTTTACTATATAGATCAAGAAACTAACAAAACAGCTCCGAACCAACCAGATATCTGAAGGGAGGGATCTGGGCCGGTCCGGAGGGACTAAAGGAAAGCAAATTAGCAGGTAAGGTCTAATTTACCCTTCCTTAGCGTCCCTCCGGACCGGCCCAGAATGTGACTGATGGGAAGTAACAAAGCAGTGAAATTATGGGAGGGACCCTAGCAGCCCCGCCGACAAAAATGCGCGCTCTGAAAGCAACCTGACGATGACTGAGGACATGTAAACGGAAGTGCTTAGAAAAAAAAATGCAGAGACAACCAGGTCGCCGCCTTACAAATATCTTCTGAAGGCACCAGACAACGCTCTGCCCACGAGGCTGTCTGACGTCGTGCAGAATGAGTCTCAACATGCTCTGGATCAGGTTTCCCCTAAAAAGAATAAGTCAAAGAAATCACTACTTAAAGCCATTGAGAAATAGAGCGTTTAGAGGCCCTGAACCCGTTACGTGCACCTCCAATCAGAACAAACAATCAGATCGTCGGATGTCATCAGTAGACTGAACATCGTGCTTCAACACCAGATAGACATCCAAACACTTCAAATGCCGCTTCTCTTGCGATCCGGAAACAGAACCGAAGACAGGTAATAGCACCGGCTGAGAAACATGAAAAACCGATAGCACAACTTTACGTGATCGGAACAAAACTCCAAAAACGGAGAACTACACGACCACGCCTGCAACTTCGAAACTCACCTAGTCGAAACAGCCACCAAAAATACTGTCTTCAGAGAGAAGGCCTTCAAAGCAGAGGTCGACAAAAGGACGAAGGGAGTCCAAGCAAGAATCGTAAGCAACAAATTCAGGTCCGAACGAAGGAAAGAATATTGCGAGGAAGGACTAAGGATATTAATCCTCCTCAAAAAACGGACCACATCCGGAAAACTAGCTAGAGACCTCCCTTGGATACGACCACGGAAAGGCGAGAAAAACGCAATCTGCTGCTTAAGAGAGGCCAAAGGAAGGACTTTGTCAAAGCCCTGCTGCAAAAAATCCAAAATTTGCAGTACCGAAGCACTAAAAGGAGATAGACAAAAGTCCTTACACCAGTACTCAAATATCCTCCAAGTGTGCATATCCATCAACAAAGTAGAACATTGATGAGAGTGAAGAATAAACGCAAGGACCTGAGCAGAATAACCTTACGTAGCCAGTTTAGCAAGAATCAATCCAAATCCGGAAGAACAACAGGACCCTGCGACAAGAGATCTCGCTGGATCAGAAGTCTGAAGGGAAGGTCATCCCAAAGACATCGAAGAGCGGTGCACTCCATCCTACGAGACCAGTCCGGTGCCACCAAAATCAGACGTCCCCTGTGTGTCTCTACCTTCTGAAAAAAATGCCCTATCAGAAGCATACATTAGACCGGCAGAGCAGGTTTGCTGAAGATCGTCCATGCCCTGCGCTAAGAGATCCTTGCAACGACTAAAGAACAGAGGAAGTATTGCATTGCAAACCGAACCAGCCTGGGAGTCTCCCAACAACTAACAGCCGCAACGCCACTTCGCTTAGTGACCACTCTGTAGAATTAAGCATGTGACGAGTGAGAAAATTTGCTGAACATTTAGGACCCCTGCTACCTGAGCCGCTGAAAGAACCATCAGATGGACCTCCGCCCATTGAAGCAGTAGCGCCACCTCTCGCTCCAACGGGAGACTCCCCGTTCCTCCTTTCCAATTGCAAATTACGACCACTGAGGCCTTGTCTGACTCTACTGAACTGCTCGGCCTCTGAGAAGAAGAAAACACCTCTGGAACTCCAGAAGAATCGCTCTGGTCCCTAAAAGGTTGATTGAAAACAATGTATTCTGATGAGACCAAAAACCCTGAGCAAACTGCCTCCGACAGTGAGTTCCCCAGGCGAGAAGACTGGCAACTGTCGGCACTACAGATCAGCTGGGCAGAGCTAGAGGAATACCTTTGGACTAATTGGACTCCTGAAGCCACCAACGTAGACTGGTCTTCACTTGGAGCAAAAGAGGCAAAGTTTGATGTAGCAAAAACGTCTGAGATGACCACCTCGACCAACAGCGAGTTCTGAAAATACCTCATGTGAGTCCAGAACCAGGCACCGCCTCGATCGCTGCCAGCATGGTTGCCAAAACCTGTAGAGAACCTCCTGCCGATGGGCTGGAAATCAGCCCGAAGCGACAAATTTGATTCTGCAACCTGAGGACTGGAGCCGACTGAAGAGCACGCGACCCTGCCTCGTGCCAAACCTGACCCCCAGATACTCTATGAACTGAGAAGGTAAAAGACTGCTTTTCTGCATATTGACTACCCAACCTAGGGACTGCAAGAACTGTACCAGCAACCAATCGTCCGAATAAAGATGCACTACAATGCCCTCCGTTAAGAGAACTGCCACCACAACTACCCTTACCTTAGTAAAGGTACGAGGAACAGACACCAACCCAAAGGGAAGAGGCCGAAAATGGAAATGGTGGACTAGCACTGCAAAACAAAAAAAACGAAGGAAGCATTGATGTGCAGGATGAATAGGAATGTGAAACTAGGCTTCGGTAAGATCGAAAGAGGTCAGACACTCCACTGACCGCACTAAAATAATGAACGAGCCGCAAAGATACCATTCGAAAAGAAAGCACCTAAACGGCTAGATTGACCGCCTTGAGATCTAAAATTGGACGGAAAGAACCCTCTTTCTTGTGAACCAGAAAGCAAATGGAGTAACTATCTTGACACTGATCCGCCCGAGAGACAGAAGAAATTGCTTGAAAGTGCAGAACCCTGCAGAGAGGAGCTCTGACGGCCCCGGCATTTGATGCGAAAACGGTAAGGAGATTCTGCAGAAAACCTCCGAGAAAGGGCGAGCGAACTCTAACTTGTACCCTACTCGAATAATCTCCAAAACCTACTGAGCCAAAGTAGTCTGGGCACACCTTCTGGAAATGGTGCAAAAGAAGCGCCAACAGGGAGTAAAGACTGGACCCGCACAGCTTCATTGCTGAGAGCAGGAGTACTAATTGTTATGCGTGTGACAGTAGTAAGACACATAAAAGCAGACTTATGCCAAAATGCTATAATAGCTATAACACATGAAATTGCATCAATACAGAAGCTAAACATTTAGGTGAGCTGTTGAGGAAAACCCCCAAAGGAATCAGAATTGAAAGAGAATTAACTGGATAGTGCTGCTGAATATCAGCACTAACTGCCTAAACCAAAACCAGACATTCAGTGGACCGCTTGGGAGCAGAAGTGGCTACTGTTGGAGGCGGGACTCTGAGCGTTATGGACCTACTGTCTTGTCCTAGAATGACAACCGCTTATGCTCTTATATTCTCATTCAGCTTCGAGCGGATGAGTCTGACCATACAAATAAAACTACAATCCCTACCTATGGCTGAAACGAACTGGCTAGTTAGAAGTAAGTGTTGGCACTAAAACAGGTAGGAGACAGCTGTGCACACGCCCTAGATATCTCATGCTGCTGCTGCTTACTGGACCTAGCCCAGCATTGGACTAAAGTTATACGAAAAATTGTAAAGTGAAGCTTGAAAAGACTGCCTTAAAAGCTACTTATTCCAGACTTTCACACATAGTAACATAGTAGATGACGGCAGAAAAAGACCTGCATGGTCCATCCAGTCTGCCCAACAAGATAAACTCATATGTGTATACCGTACCTTGATTTGTACCTGCCTTTTTCAGGGCACAGACCGTACAAGTCTGCCCAACAGTATTTCCCGCCTCCCAACCACCAGTCCCGCCTCCCATCTCCGGCTCTGGCACAGACCGTATAAGTCTGTCCTCCACTATCCTCGCCTCCCAACTACCAACCTCTCTTCCCCCACCTGCTCCACCACCCAATTTTGGCTAAGCTTCTGAGGATCCATTCCTACTGCACAGGATTCCTTTATGCACATCCCACACATGTTTGAATTCCGTTACCGTTTTCATCTCCACCACCTCCCGCGGGAGGGCATTCCAAGCATCCACCACCCTCTCCGTGAAAAAATACTTCCTGACATCTTTTTTGAGTCTGCCCCCCTTCAATCTCATTTCATGTCCTCTCGTTCTACCGCCTTCCCATCTCCGGAAAAGATTTTCTTGCGGATTAATACCTTTCAAGTATTTTAACGTCTGTATCATATCACCCCTGTTCCTCCTTTCCTCCAGGGTATACATGTTCAGGTCAGCAAGTCTCTGCTCATATGTCTTGGAACGCAAATCCCAAACCATTCTCGTAGCTTTTCTTTGCACCACTTCCATTTTTTTTTTAACATCAATCGCAAGGTACGGCCTCCAAAACTGAACACAATACTCCAGGTGGGGCCTCACCAACGACTTGTACAGGGGCATCAACACTTCCTTTCTTCTGTTGATCACACCTCTCTCTATACAGCCTAGCAACCTTCTCGCTACGGCCACCGCCTTGTCACACTGTTTTGTCGCCTTCAGATCCTCGGATACTATCACCCCAAGATCCCTCTCCCCCTCAGTACCTATCAGACGCTCCCCGCCTAACACATAAGTCACTCGTGGGTTTCTACTCCCTAAATGCATCACTTTGCATTTCTTCGCATTGAATTTTAATTGCCAAACCTTAGACCATTCTTCTAGCTTCCTCAGATCCCTTTTCATGCCTTCCACTCCCTCCCGGGTGTCCACTCTGTTACAAATCTTAGTATCATCTGCAAATAGGCAAACTTTACCTTCTAACCCTTCGGCAATGTCACTCACAAATATATTGAACAGAATCGGACCCAGCACCGATCCCTGAGGCACTCCACTACTCACCTTTCCCTCCTCCGAGCGAACTCCATTTACCACCACCCTCTGTCGTCTGTCCGTCAACCAGTTCCTAATCCAGTTCACCACTTCGGGACCTATCTTCAGCCCATCTAGTTTATTTAAGAGCCTCCTGTGGGGAACCGTGTCAAAAGCTTTGCTAAAATCTAAGTAGATTACGTCTATAGCACGTCGATGATTCAGTTCTCCAGTTACCCAATCAAAGAATTCAATGAGATTCGTTTGGCACGATTTCCCTCTGGTAAAACCATGTTGTCTCGGATCCTGCAACTTATTGGCTTCTAGGAAATTCACTATCCTTTCCTTCAGCATGGCTTCCATTACTTTTCCAATAACCGAAGTGAGGCTTACCGGCCTGTAGTTTCCAGCTTCTTCCCTATCACCACTTTTGTGAAGAGGGACCACCTCCGCCGTTCTCCAGTCCCTCGGAACCTCTCCCGTCTCCAAGGATTTATTAAACAAATCTTTAAGAGGACCCGCCAGAACCTCTCTGAGCTCCCTCAATATTCTGGGGTGGATCCCGTCCGGTCCCATGGCTTTGTCCACCTTTAGCTTTCCAAGTTGTTGATACACACTCTCTTCCATGAACGGTGCTCTATCCATTCCATTCTCAGGTGTACTTTTGCCAGTCCCTCGCGGTCCTTCTCTAGGATTTTCTTCATTGAAAACCGAACAAAAGTCTATTTAGCAAATTGGCTTTTTCTTCATCATTATCTACATAGCGGTTCGCTGTATCTTTTAGTCTCACAAGGTAAAATTATGTATCATACCTGATAATTTTCTTTCCATTAATCATAGCTGATCAATCCATAGACTGGTGGGTTGTGTCCATCTACCAGCAGGTGGAGATAGAGAGCAAACCTTTTGCCTCCCTAAATGTGGTCATGTGCTGCCGGAAACTCCTCAGTATGTTGATATCAAAGCTCCATCCGCAGGACTCAGCACTTAGAGAATTACACCCACAAAGGGACACTCTGCCCAGCTCACCACCGCCGAAACGGGGGAGAGGAATTAACCCAGCTCATCTCCACACAAGTGGGGGAGGGGAATCCGTCCAGCTCATCCCCGCAGAGCGGGGGAGGGACACCACACCCGCAGATGCGGGGGGATCTGGCTTATCCTGCAACCGCGGGAGGAGCTGACTGACCCTAACACCGCCGAAGCGGGAGGGGTACAAAGCTGCCCTACAGCCGCACAAAGCGGGAGGGAGCGCCGGCAGAATTTAGGTCTCAATCCAGCCCCGTAAAACGGAGGGGAGAGGAATGCAGCAGCTCACTGTAACACAAAATCGTCTCAACTCCTGAAGAATCAAATTGAAAAAACTTGAACACAAAGTCCTCCTGAACAGGAACTGAAGACTAAACTTGAACCTGAAATGCAACCAGAATATAAACAGTACAGATATCTGGGAGGGGCTATGGATTGATCAGCTATGATTAATGGAAAGAAAATTATCAGGTATGATACATAATTTTACCTTTCATATCATCATGCTGATCAATCCATAGACTGGTGGGATGTACCGAAGCAGTACTCACCCAGGGCGGGACATAGAAATCCCTGACCGCAACACTGAAGCTCCAAACCGGGCCTCCACCCGAGCAGCCACAGTCAAGCGGTAATGCCTGGAGAAGGTATGAGCCGATGCCCAAGTTGCCGCCTTGCAAATCCATTCCAAGGAGACGGACCCGGCCTCTGCTATCGAGGCCGCCTGCGCTCTAGTGGAGTGAGCCTTCAGCTGGATAGGCGGCATCTTCCCCGCGGCCACATAAGCCGCTGCAATGGTTTCCTTGACCCATCGTGCTACTGTAGGCTTGGCACCCTGCAGACCCTTACGAGGACCTGCGAACAGCACAAACAGATGATCCCCGACTTCCGGAAATCATTGGTCACTTCCAAGTATCTGATGATGACTCGTCTCACATCTAGTTATTTGAGAGCAGAGTACTCCTCTGGGTAGTCCTCCCTACGAAAGGAGGGTAGGCAGAGCTGCTGATTCACATGGAAGCGAGAAACAATCTTGGGCAGGAAGGAAGGCACCGTGCGAATAGACACTCCTGCCTCAGTGAACTGCAGGAAGGGTTCCCGACATGATAGCGCCTGGAGCTCGGAAACTCGTCTGGCTGAAGTGATAGCCACCAAAAAGACTGCTTTCAACGTCAGGTCTTTCAGAGATGCCCTCGACAAGGGTTAAAAAGGCAGCTTCTGCAAGGCTCTTAGCACCAAATTGAGATTCCACGCAGGCACCACCGAGCGCAGAGGACGGCGTAGGTGATTAACTCCCTTGAGAAAGCGCACCACATCTGGCTGCGAGGCCAGAGAAGCACCCTTCAGGCGACCCCTGAAGCAAGCCAGAGCCGCTACCTGGACTTTAAGGGAACTGAGCGACAGGCTTTTCTCCAGACCTTCTTGCAGGAACGCCAGCACAGACGAAATTGGAGCAGTGAAGGGAGAAAGTGAGCCTGCCTCACACCACGATGCAAAGGTACGCCAAACCCTGGCATAAGCAGTAGAAGTAGAGCGCTTCCTCGCTCTCAGCATAGTGGCGATGACCTTGTCTGAGAAGCCCTTCTTCGTCAGACGCTGCCGCTCAATAGACAGGCTGTAAGACCAAAGGGGGAGGGTTCCTCCATCACCACGGGACCCTGATGCAACAGGCCAGGTCCCGCTGGCAGCCGCAGAGGGCCGTCCACAGAGCCTGATCAAGTCCGCATACCAGGGACGTCTGGGCCAGTCCGGACCCACCAGGATTATCCGGCCCGGATGCCTTGCCACCCGGTCTAGCACCCTGCCCAACATGGGCCAGGGCAGGAACACATAGAGAAGCTCCTGTGTCGGCCACTGTTGGAGTAGAGCATCTACCCCCAGAGATCGAGGGTCCCGTCCTCTGCTGAAAAAACGCGGCACTTGGCAATTGGCAGATGACGCCATCAGATCTAAGCTCGGCTGGCCCCAGCGCTTCGTGATGTCCAAGAATGCCTGAGCCGATAACTGCCACTCTCCGGGATCCAAGGTATGGCGACTGAGAAAGTCCGCCTTGACATTCATGACTCCGGCAATGTGGGCCGCCGACAGCTGTTCCAGGTTCGCTTCCGCCCACTGGCATAGAATCATGGCCGCCTTGGCTAGAGGGGCGCTCTTGGTACCTCCCTGGTGATTGACATAGGCCACAGCCGTGGCATTGTCCGACAGGACCCGTACTGGCTTCAACGCCAGTACTGGGAGAAACTCCAAAAGCGCCAACCGAATGGCTCTGAGTTCCAGGAGGTTGATAGACCACTTTGCCTCTGCAGGAGACCAGAGCCCCTGCGCTGTCCTTTCCTAGCAGTGGGCTCCCCAGCCCGTCAGAGGCGTCCGTCGTGACGACAACCCACTCCGGGGTCAAAAGAGGCATCCCTGCGGTCAACTTGTCTGTCCTCAGCCACCAGCTCAGCGCCTTGCGCACCGCTGGGTCCAAGGGAAGGCGCACAGCGTAATCCTCCGACACTGGAGTCCAGCGCTGCAGCAGAGAGAGTTGTAGTGGTCTCATATGAGCCCTGGCCCAGGGCACTACTTCCATCGTGGCCATCATAGAGCCCAACAGCTGCACATAGTCCCAAGCCCGAAGAGGAGAGGCTACTAGGAACTGGTCCACCTGAGCCTGAAGCTTGACAATCCGATTGTCCGGCAGGAACACTCTGCCCACTTGGATGTCGAAACGAACTCCAGATATTCCAGGGACTGAGTCGGGCGCAGCTGGCTTTTCTCCCAGTTGATGATCCAACCCAGGGAGCTCAAAAGAGCAATCACCCGGTCTACAGCTCTGCCGCACTCTGCATAAGAGGGGGCTCGGATCAACCAGTCGTCCAGATAAGGATGGACTTGTACTCCTTCCTTTCGTAGGAAGGCCGCGATGACCACCATTACTTTGGAGAAGGTCCGCGGAGCAGTAGCCAACCCGAACGGGAGGGCTCTGAACTGGAAGTGTCGGCCCAGGACTGCAAAATGCAGAAAGCGTTGATGAGGAGGCCAGATGGGAATATGCAAGTAAGCTTCCTTGATGTCCAAGGATGCCAGGAACTCCCTTGCCTTCACTGCCGCTACAACAGAGCGGAGAGTCTCCATTCGGAAGTGCTGAACTTTCAAGGCCCGATTGACCCCTTTGAGGTCGAGGATAGGCCGCACAGAACCTCCTTTCTTTGGTACCACAAAGTAAATGGAGTAACGTCCCTTGCCAAGCTGATCTTCTGGCACCGGAACGACCGCACCCAGGCGGATCAGATTGTCCAAAGTCTGCTGCACTGCCACAGCTTTGACCAGAGACTTGCAGGGAGAGTGCACAAACCAGTCTCTTAAGGGTCGGCAGAACTCTAGCTTGTAGCCATCTCTGATGACTTCCAGCACCCAAGCGTCTGAAGTTACCCTGGTCCACTCGCCCAGAAACGAGGACAGGCATCCTCCAATCTGCACTGGGCCATGGACCAGGGCCCCGTCATTGGGTACGAGACCCTGGGGGAGGACCGGAGGACGCACCTCCGGGACGGCGGTCTCTGCGAAAGGAATGCTGCTTAGGGGAGAAGTTCCTCTTGAAGGAAGAGGGGGCAGTGGAGCCCGACTTGCCCGGGCGATACAGACGGGCTTCCTGAAACCGTCCTCTGGAGGAACCGGGGCGAGCACCACTGGCCCGAGCCCTGACCTCTGGTAACCTCTTGCCCTTAGATGTGCCGAGATCGGTCACAATTTTGTCCAGCTCGACCCCAAAGAGCAGCTTGCCTTTAAAAGGCAACTTAGCCAGGCGAGACTTAGAGGCGTGGTCAGCAGACCAATGCTTCAGCCAAAGCCAACGCCGCGCAGAGACTGTCTGAGCCATACCTTTAGCTGAGGCTCTCAAGACATCATACAGCAAGTCTGCCAAATAAGCCAAGCCCGATTCCAGGGCCGGCCAATCAGCCCTCAAGGAAGGATCCGAGGGGGAAGCCCGCTGCACAATCGTCAGGCACGCCCTGGCCACATAGGAGCCGCAAACTGAGGCCTGCAAACTTAAAGCAGCCGCCTCGAAGGACGACCTTAAGGCCACCTCCAATCTTCTGTCTTGGGCATCCTTTAGGGCCGTGCCACCTTCCACCGGCAACGCCGTTTTCTTAGTCACCGCAGTGATTAAAGAATCCACGGTAGGCCCAAGAAAGGCCTCCCGTTCACCTTCAGGCAGAGGATAGAGGCGGGACATAGCCCTAGCCACTTTGAGGCTCGCTTCTGGGACATCCCATTGAGCCGAAATCAAGGTGCGCATGGCCTCATGCACGTGGAAAGTTCTAGGCGGGCGCTTCGTCCCCAGCATAATGGCAGAGCCAACAGAGGCTGAGGGAGAGACGTCCTCCGGAGAGGAAATCTTCAAAATGCTCATGGCCTGCGCTAACAGGTTGGGCAAATCCTCTGAGCGAAAGATCCGCGCTGCAGAGGGGTCATCCGCTCCATCCGAGCGGGAATCCGTCTCCTCCAAGGAATCCCCAAAGGACCGTTGGGAGAACTCAGATACGCTGCCCTCATCTACATCAGAGGAGACAGAGTCCTCTAGGGCCTGGAAATCCACCCGAGGGGCGTTTGCTTCCGGAGGCCTCAACCCCTTTATCAGACAGGGGGACAGGGGCAGCGTTTTGCATAAGAAAAGCCTGATGCAGCAGCAAAATGAATTCAGGGGAGAACCCTCCCACCCGAACTGTGCACTTCTGCAGCTTGGGCCACGGCCCTAGACACACCCTCAACCGGTGCTCGCAAGAGCGGGGGGAGAAACGTGCTGTGCATCCAAAATGGTGTCCGGCGCAAAACTCTGAGGAGCCGCGCGGGAAGAACGGCGCTTAACTGGCCGCTTTCTTACCGTCGCCCGAATCAAGGGCGACCATAGTATTAACGTCTCCCAGCTCAAGGGCGGCCCAAGAAGAATCCGTCCGAGCAGAGTGGCCGGCCAACATGGAGTGGGCGAGCAGCGGGGGATGGGCGCTTATGGCGGGAAAAACCGCCGCACCGGAGGAAGAACCGGGACACTGACCGGACTCCAAACTGATGCTCAACAAAAGCGATTCAGGCTTTGAAACCACCGCATCCCCGCTAGACGCAGACACACGGTCTGGGGAGCAAATCTTCGCGCCCTCGCCCTCCGACGCCATAAGCCACGTGGAGACCGAACGGGGAACCCCCTGCCCGCTATAAAAAGGTAAAATTACCTGCTTCTCGCTCCGAGCTGTAACGAACTGGTGTCCCAGTGAGCAGCTGCAATAAACGTTGAAATAAACGCCCTTAAAAGACGTCCAAATTTTTTTTTTTTTAAACAGAGCCAGCGGGAGGGGGGAGAAAAGGAGGGACCTGGCACCACCAGGTTTGCACTTGCTCAAGAAGAGCCCTCAACCCCAGGTACTCAACAAAACCTAAAAATTAGGCTTGGAGACCTAACCAGAGCTGCTGCTGTGTGTGACCACCACCTGCTGAGATAGAGAACATACTGAGGAGTTTCCGGCAGCACATGACCACATATAGGGAGGGAAAAGGTTTGCTATCTCCACCTGCTGGTAGATGGACACAACCCACCAGTCTATGGATTGATCAACATGATGATATGGAATTCCATTTTTAGTCCTTCTTCTTTCACTAATATATCTGAAGAAATTTTTGTCGCCCCTCCTTACATTTCTAGCCATTTGTTCTTCCGCTTGCGCCTTCGCCAGACGTACCTCTCTCTTGGCTTCTTTCAGTTTCATCTGGTATTCCTCCACGTGTTCCTGTTCTTGAGATTTTCTATATTTCTGGAACGCTAACTCTTTAGCGTTTATTTTCTCAGCCATTTGCTTGGAGAACCATATCGGTTTCCTTTTTCTCTTGCTTTTATTTACTCTCCTTACATAAAGGTCTGTGGCCCTGTTTATTACTTCTTTCAGCCTGAACCACTGCCCTTCTACTTCATGTATGTCCTCCCAGCCCATCAGCTCCTTCCTCAGGTATTCCCCCATTTTACTAAAGTCAGCACGCTTGAAATCCAGGACTTTGAGTTTAGAGTGGCCGCCCTACTACTACTACTTAACATTTCTAGAGCCCTCCACTTCAGCCGTTATATCAAACCAAACCGTGTGATGGTCACTGCTTCCCAGGTGTGCACCCACTCGGACATTTGACACACTATCCCCATTTGTGAGCACCAGATCCAGCATCGCTCCCTCCCTCGTGGGTTCCGTCACCATCTGTCTGAGCAGAGCACTTTGGAAAGCATCCACGATCTCTCTACTTCTTTCCGATTTGGCAGACGGAACCTTCCAATCTACATCCGGCAGATTGAAATCTCCCATCAAGAGAACCTCTTTTTTCTTTCCTAATTTTTGAATATCCGCGATCAGATCTTTATCTAGTTCCTCTAATTGTGTCGGGGGTCTGTAGACAACACCCACTTGGACCGAGGTTCTAGCCTCTCTTTTTAAGGTGATCCATATCGCTTCTTCTTTTCCCCAGGTCCCTTTCATTTCAGTCGCCATGATATCATTCCTCACATACAGAGTTACTCCTCCACCTTTACGACCCTCTCTATCCTTCCTAAATAGATTATAGCCTGGTATGCTTGTATCCCATTCGTGGGAACCGTTGAGCCACGTCTCTGTGATTGCAACAACATCTAAGTCTGCCTCCAACATCAGGGCTTGAAGGTCATGAACTTTATTGCTTAGACTACGAGTATTTGTGGCCATCGCTTTCCATCTATATTTCTTGGTAGATGTTTCAACATTAGTGATTTGGGGGTGTCTTTTCACCCGACTGAAAGGTGGAAAAGGTCGGGGGAGGGGGGAAAGAGAACAGAAAAGATGAGCTTGAAACCATCTGAATATATACTGCTCCCCACAAGGGAATCGTTGTCAGTGTACAACCAAACTGGCCATCGCTGTCAGTGTACAACCAAACTGGCCATCTGTAGAACTGCATGACATTACAGATCTCAGCAGCATAAAAATAACAGCCACAGCATTTATTTATTTGCTGCATTTGTATCCCACATTTTCCCACATATTTGCAGGCTCAATGTGGCTGACAGCATTGAGAAGGAAATAGAGAAACCATTTTTTTTTTTTTTAACTAAGGAAGCCATGCAAAACATGCTTCAGAGCAAACCTTGGCTGATAGCATAGACTGAAAGGGCAACCGAAAAATATTTTGTTTAGGAAGCTACAGACATTAGCTTAGCCTGCTTTGCTGAGATGTTTCCCTTGCTGTTTTGCCCAGAGAGGGCAAAGAAAGAAGCTGATTCATGCATTACAGAGCTGTATGAACACGGAAATTAATTACACCTGCCAGGTCCTGAGCACTGTTGTCCCACTGAATATATGCCTCAAAAAATGCCTAATACAAGAGGCGTAGGAAAAGAACCCCCACCCCCCCATGCTCCCGTTTGAAACACCAAGCACTAGGCTCTCCGCATCAGACATGTGCCTCTCGCTGTGTTCTGCAGTTATTTTTCCTCCTACATAAACCCATTCAAAATGGCGGCGTTTCCTGCCGAAATCGGCACCGGAGAGGAAGACGCAACTGGCGGCAAAACAATCGAGTCAGACCCCCACCCCGATGGCACCAACTATAAACCAAAAAAAACCAGCACCCTGGTACTCATTCAGAGTTGTACAGTAACGGACCACATAGCAGCCCCTAAACCTCGCCGCTGAAACCCAATAGCGATGGAGTTCCCTTAGATTGGGAAAACAAATTAAAGAAACAGCTGATCAGTTAACAGCTGATTGCTACGGAGCTGCCCTGCTAGTTCTTTACTGCCCAGAAACGGCTCTGCTTACACAGCAGACTGGGAGGCTAGTCATTTTTTTTTTTTTTTTTAACTGAGTAGCTGCCTCTCCCTCCTCTAAAGCTTCCCTCCAAGAGGAGCTTGAGGTAAACCTTCTATTGCTGTAATAAGCAAACCAGGATAGCAGAGACAAATTAGCCAGCACCAGGGAGGATGGGGGAGGGGGCACCTGGCCTTCCGAGTGTGGCACCCCCGAGACTCGGAGAGACCCCCATGGGCCTCAGCCTCCAAAGAGGGTTTTTTTTTTTTTTTTTCAAAATGCACAGGGAAACAAGAGAAATTACAAGAGAAAATTACAACACCCAAGAAAGCTTAAAGCTAAAAAGAGAAAAGAATAGAAAAGTCTGAGACTGAAGGGCTGAATCTTTCTCTAGCTGGCAAGGGCTCTTATTGGCTGGCTACAGTCAACTTTTTTTCTCAGTCTCCACCTGCTGGAAGGCGTACACAACCCATCAGTCACATTCTGGGCCAGTTCGGAGGGACGCTAAGGAAGCATGGATTAATGAGACAAAGTCAATATGGATTTAGTGAAGGGAAATCTTGCCTCACCAATCTACTACATTTCTTTGAAGGGGTGAACAAACATGTAGATAAAGGGAAGCCGGTTGATACTGTGTATCTGGATTTTCAGAAGACGTTTGACAAAGTACCTCATGAAAGACTCTAGAGGAAATTGTAGAGTCATGGGATAGGAGGTAGTGTCCTATTGTGGATTAAAAACTGGTTAAAAGATAGAAACCAGCGAGGTTTAAATGGTCAGTATTCTCAATGGAGAAGGGTAGGGCTCTGTGCTGGGACCGCTGCTTTTTAACATATTTATAAATGACCTAGAGATGGGAGTAAGTAGTGAGGTAATTAAATTTGCTGATGACAGAAAGTTATTCAAAGTCGTTAAATTGCGGGAGGATTGTGAAAAATTACAAGCGGACCTTACGAGACTGGGAGTCTAAATGGCAGATGACGTTTAATGTGAGCAAGTGCAAAGTGATGCACGTGGGAAAGAGGAACCCGAATTATAGCTATGTCATGCAAGGTTCCACATTAGGAGTCACGAACCAAGAAAGGGATCTAGGTGTCGTCGTCGATGATACGTTGAAACCTTCTGCTCAGTGTGCTGCTGCGGCTAAGAAAGCAAATAGAATGTGGAGGAGTGGATTAGTGGTTAGGGTGGTGGACTTTGGTCCTGGGGAACTGAGTTTGATTCCCACTTCAGGCACAGGCAGCTCCTTGTGACTCTGGGCAAGTCACTTAACCCTCCATTGCCCCATGTAAGCCGCATTGAGCCTACCATGAGTGGGAAAACGCGGGGTACAAATGTAACAACAAAAAAAAAAAGTTAGGTATTATTAGGAAAGGAATGGAAAATAAAAATGAGGATGCTATAATGCTTTTGGATCGCTCCATGGTGCAACCGCACCTCGAATATTGTGTTCAATTCTGGTCGCTGCATATCAAAAAACATAGAGGAATTAGAAAAGGCACAGAGAAGGGCAACGAAAATGATAAAGGGGATGGGATGACTTCCCTATGAGGAAAGGCTAAAGCGGCTAGGGCTCTTCAGCTTGGAGAAAAGGCGGCTGAGGGGAGATATGATAGAGGTCTATAAAATAATGAGTGGAGTTGAACGGGTAGACGTGAAGTATCTGTTCACGCTTTCCAAAAATACTAGGACATAGTAACATAGTAGATGACGGCAGAAAAAGACCTGCATGGTCCATCTAGTCTGCCCAACAAGATAAACTCATATGTGCTACTTCTTGTGTATACCTTACCTTGATTTGTATCTGCCATTTTCAGGACACAGACCATAGAAGTCTTGCCCAGAACTAGCCCCACCACCCAAACACCAGCGGCTAAGCTTCTGAGGATCCATTCCTTCTGCACAAGAAAGGCTAAACCGGCTAGGGCTCTTCAGCTTGGAGAAAAGGCGGCTGTGGGGAGACATGATAGAGGTCTATAAAATAATGAGTGGAGTTGAACGGGTAGACGTGAAGTATCTGGTCACGCTTTTCAAAAATACTAGGACAAGGGGGCATGCGATGAAGCTACAATGTAGTAAATTTAAAACGAATCGGAGAAAATGTTTCTTCACTCAACGTGTAATTAAGGGAATTCGTTGCCAGAGAATGTGGTAAAGGTGGTTAGCTTAGCAGAGTTTAAAAAAGGTTTGGACGGTTTCCTAAAAGAAAAGTCCATAGACTGTTATTAAATGGACTTGGGGAAAATCCACTATTTCTGGGATAAGCAGTATAAAATATCTTGTACATTTTTGGGATCTTGCCGGGAATTTGTGACCTGGATTGGCCACTGTTGGAAACAGGATGCTAGGCTCGATGGACCTTTGGTATTTCCCAGTATGGCAATACTTATGTACTTATGCAGACCTAGTCCTTAGTGGAGTGCATGATCTTGTGCGGGAGGTAATGGTGATGGGGCTGCTTGATAACAGTGATCATAATATGATCAGATTTGATATTAGCTTTGGAGTAAGTATACAACGGAAATTCAATAAGTTATGATAGTTTTCTTTTTGAAAGTTAAACGCTAAAATGAGAAGCATGGTGAAAAAAACAAAACAAAATAAACATAGAAGAGCAGCTAAGGTCTCTATTCTATCCTCATCCTTCTCGATCTATCCACCGCTTTTGACATTGTTGATCACAGATTACCCCTTGATACGTTGTCTTCACATGGATTCCAGGGCTCTGTTCTTTCCTGGTTCTCCTCCTACCTCTCGCTTCACACCTTTAGTGTACACTCTGGTGGATCCTCTTCCACTACCATCGGTGTACCTCAGGGTTCTGTTCTTGGTCCTCTCCCATTCTCCATCTACACTTCTTCCCTTGGCTCTCTGATATCATCCCATGGCTTTCAATACCATCTCTACGCTGACGACTCCCAGATCTACCTCTCTACCCCCAAAATCTCAACCAGCATCCAGACCAATGTATCAGCCTGCCTATCTGATATCGCCGCCTTGATGTTTCAACATCATCTGAAACTTAACATGGCCAAAACCGAGCTTCTCATCTTTCCCCCTAAACCCACCTCTCCTCTCCCCTTCTCTATTTCTGTGGATGGCACTCTCATTCTCCCTGTCTCATCAGATCGTAACCTTGGGGTCATCTTTGACTCCTCTCTCTCCTTCTCTGCTCACATTCAGCAGATTGCCAAAACCTGTCGTTTCTTTCTGTATAACATCAGCAAAATCCATCCCTTCCTCTCTGAGCACTCTACCAGAACCCTTATCCACACTCTTATCACCATTCACCTAGATTATTGCAACCTACTTCTCACCAGCCTCCCACTTAGCCATCTCTCTCTCCTCTTCAATCAGTCCAAAACTCTGCTGCGCGACTCATTTTCCGCCAGAGTCGCTATGCTCACATTAGCCCTCTCCTCAAGTCACTTCACTGGCTCCCTATCCGTTTCCGCATTCAATTCAAACTTCTCTTACTGACCTATAAGTGAATTCACTCTACCGCTGCCAAGTACCTCTCTACTCTTGTCTCTCCCTACACCTCCCCTCGGGTACTCCGTTCTGTGGATACTACTACTTAACATTTCTAAAGCGCTACTAGGGTTACGCAGCGCTGTACAATTTAACTTAAAAGGACAGGCCCTACTCAAAGAGCTTACAATCTAAAGGACAAGTGAGTAGTCAATACGATAGGGTCAGTCAAATTGGGGCAGTCCGGATATCCTGAAGGTAAGAGTTAGGTGCCGAAGGCAGCATTGAAGAGGTGGGCTTTAAGCAGAGACTTGAAGATGGGCAGGGAGGGGGCTTGACATAACGGCTCAGGAAGGTTGTTCCAGGCATAGGGTGAGGCGAGGCAGAATGGGCGGAGCCTGGAGTTGGCAGTGGTGGAGAAGGGTACTGAGAGGAGGGATTTGTCCTGTGAATGGAGGTTTCGGGTGGGAACATAAGGGGAGATGAGGGTAGAGAGGTAGTGAGGGGCAGCAGATTGAGTACATTTGTAGGTAAGAAGGAGAAGCTTGAACTGAATGCGGTATCTGATTGGAAGCTAGTGAAGTGACCTGAGGGGTGATATGAGTATATCGGTTCTGGCGGAATATAAGACGTGCAACAGAGTTCTGAACAGATTGAAGGGGGGATAGATGGCTAAGTGGGAGTCCGGTGAGGAGTAAGTTGCAGTAGTCAAGTCGAGAGGTAATGAGAGCGTGGACGAGAGTTCGGGTGGTGTGTTCAGAAAGGAAAGGGCGAATTTTGCTGATGTTGAAGAGGAAGAAGCGACAGGTCTTGGCTATCTGCTGGATGTGTGCCGAGAAGGAGAGGGAGGAGTCGAAGATGACTCCGAGGTTGCGGGCAGATGAGACGGGGAGGATGAGGGTGTTATCCACTGAGATAGAAAGTGGAGGAAGAGGAGAAGTGGGTTTTGGTGGAAAGACGATGAGCTCAGTCTTGGTCATGTTCAGTTTCAGGTGGCGTTGGACATCCATGTAGCAATGTCGGTTAAGCAGGCCGATACCTTTGCCTGGGTCTCCGCGGTGATGTCTGGTGTGGAGAGATAAAGGTGGGTGTCGTCCGCATAGAGATGATACTGGAAGCCATGAGATGAGATAAGGGAGCCCAGGGAAGAGGTGTAGTCTGAGAAGAGAAGGGGTCCAAGGACAGATCCCTGGGGAACACCAACAGATAGCGGGATGGGGGTGGAGGAAGATCCATGAGAGTGAACTCTGAAGGTGCGGTGGGAGAGATAGGAGGAGAACCAGGAGAGGACAGAGCCCTAGAACCCAAATGAGGACAGTGTGGCAAGGAGTAGATCATGATTGACAGTGTCAAAAGCGGCAGATAGATCGAGGAGGATGAGGATGGAGTAGTGGCCTCTGGGTTTGGCAAGGAACAGGTCATTACAGACTTTAGAGACTGCTGTTTCTGTCGAGTGTAGAGGGCGAAAACCGGATTGAAGTGGATCGAGGATGGCATGAGAGGAGAGAAAATCAAGGCAGCGGCTGTGAATGGCACGCTCAAGTATTTTGGAGAGGAAGGGTAGGAGGGAAATGGGGCAGTAGTTGGAGGGACAGGTAGGGTCAAGTGATGGTCTTTTGAGGAGAGGTGTGACTACGGCGTGCTTGAAGGTGTCAGGGACAGTTGCAGTGGAGAGAGAGAGGTTGAGGATATGACAGATGGAGGGGGTGACAGTAGGAGAGATGGTGTTAAGTAAGTTGGTGGGGATGGGATCAGAGTAACAGGTGGTACTTTTCGAGCAGGAAAGAAGGCGAGCGGTTTCCTCCTCGGTGATGTCCGGAAAGGAGGAGAAAGAGGCCTGGGTTGGTTGGTCGAGGGTTGAAGGGTGAAAAGGAGGAGATGGTTTGGTAGTGAACTCAAGGTTGATCTTTTGCACCTCGTCGTGATTGAGGGGAGAGTGGGGGGGTAGGAGCGGAGGGCACTTTGAGGAGGGAGTTAAGGGTGGCGAAGAGACAACGGGGGTTGGAGCTGAGAGAATTGGTCAGTTGGGTGTAATAGTCCTGTTTGGCAAGGAATAGGGAGGAGTGGAAGGAGGATAGCATGAATTTGTAGTGAAGGAAATCTGAATGGGTGCGAGACTTCCTCCAGAGGCGTTCGGCAGATCGGGTGCAGGAACGAAGGTAGCGGATGCAAGGGGTCAGCCACGAGTGGGGATTAGTACGCTTTGTGGGACGGGAGGTAGATGGAGCGAGGGTGTCCAGAGCAGAGGAGAGAGTGGCATTGTATGCGGAGACAGCCTTGTCGACAGACTCAGAGGACAAGATGGAGGGGAGGAGATTGGAGATACAAGAGGATAAGGTGGGAGGGTCAATAGCCTGGAGATTCCTGGAGGTAGTGGTTAGAGTTGGACGGGGCTGAGGTGGGGGGTGAAGAAGTGTGAAGGTGATCAGGTGATGATCCGAGATAGGAAGAGCTGAAGTGTGGAAATTGGAGGGGGGAGCCGGAGGAGGAGAGGACGAGGTCAAGACAATGGCCGTCTCGGTGAGTCGAGGCGGTGGAGTATAGCTAGAGGTTTAAGGAGGATGTTAGAGTGAGGAACTGAGACGCGTGAGGGTCGGATTGGTCATCAACGTGTATGTTAAAGTCTCCGAGAATGAGTGACGGAGATGAAGGTTCAAGAAAAACGGAAAGCCAGGCATCGAAGTCGGTGAAGAAGGAAGAGAGGGATTTATTAGGGGGGGCGGTAAATGACTGCCACTCTGAGTTGCAATGGGTAGAATAGCCGGATGGAGTGTGTTTCTGTAGGAGTGGACACTAGACACGGCCTGCAGCAACCACTGGACTGGCAGGACGGCATCAAGCTTTGTGCATATTACCTATGGACTTTGCCTTCTTTGTGCCACATTCCATACTTGAATGTTTTACTGAACATTTACATCTTCTTGCACTGTGCCTTAATACTGTGCCTTACCTACAAACTGTCAACTCCTGCTTGAAAGCTAAATAACTGGTTGAGACAGGATGCAGGAGCAGTAGATAATGGCTTGTAATATTTAGTTGCCAAGGCTTGTACACTGAATCAGCCTGCACGTAGACGCCACATGAATAGAAGATAGCCTGCATTTTTGAGCCTTACGCTCCAGTGAGCCTTATCAACTCTGTGAAAGAAGCATTGTGTGATTATATGTGTGTGTGTGTGTGCTAAACAGGGAGATAAGTTTCGTTTCCCTTGTTAGTATCATTTCAGTATTATGACGTATGTATGTACTGTAAGAACTACAAGAACTACAAATGTTTACTGCACATGCCAACTGTGACGTATAAGGGGCCTAATGCGCAGGCCCAGAAGGTAGGTATAAATGTGAGTGTCAGGTGATTTCTGACACACAGTATCCTGAGACTGAATTCAGTACTGTACATTGCTAGCAATAAAGCTGTCTTGCCTTTGGAACCAGTTGCCTCTTGTCTCCTGATTTACTAGCCAAGGGTCCTGTTACACTTCAAAGGATGAGAAGCAGTGAGACTGCGGTAGGAAGAGGGGTTGGAAACTACAGGAGGGCGAAAGTAGTAGCCCGACGCCTCCACCGCGGCCAACTGGGCGGGGAGTGTGGGAGAAGAGAACCTCCATGGCAAAGGGCCGTGACTGAGGTCGAGTCGTCCGGGGAGAGCCAGGTTTCAGTTAGGGCGAGCAATTGAAGGGAACGAGAGAAGAAGAGATCGTGGGTGAAGGGCAGTTTGTTGCAGACCGAGTGGGCATTCCAGAGGGCACAAGAGAAGGGGAGGGAAGAGGGGGGAAGGAGGGGGATAGAGACGAGATTGGAGACATCATGGAATCGTTTGCATGGATAGGAGGAGGACAGGTGAGGGGGGCCTGGATTAGGATTAATGTCTCCAGCGGATAGCAAGAGGAGGAGCAAGAGAGTGCAGAGGAGGGTGGGGGAGGTCGGGCGACGAAGACGGGGTGCACTTAGGAGGAACGGTGATGGGTTAATGGCAGGAAGGAGGTGATGAAGGTTAAGAGCTAGGAAGAAGGAGGGGGACAAGAGAAATGGTGAGGTGATGAGGGAAGGGTGTGAGAGTAGGGTATTGCCGTAGCGGGCAGGATGGGAGGGGACATGGGTGGGCAATGAGTTCCAGCGGTAGGCAGCGGTGGGGGGAGGGGGAAAAGATTAGGAAGGGACAGGGCAAGGAAGAGAATGTGGACAGGGGCCATAAGTAGAGATTGAGGTGTAACAGGTGTATGTGTAGTGACTGAGGTGTGAAGCAGATAGAAGGAGCTGAAAAGCTGGAGGCTTGGAGTTGATGGAATTGATGGACTGGAGAGCGGGTAAGTCAATGGTTGACAAGCTGGCAGGCAAGTACATCAATGGCTGAGAAGCTGGCAAGCAGGCAGGCAGGTTGGTGGGTTAGCAGGGAAGCAGGCAGGCAGGAGCAGGACTTGAGTCAGGAGGACAAGTTGGCAGGTAAGTAAGCCAATGGCTGACAAGCTAGCAAGCAGGCAGGCAGGTGGGTTAACAGGGAGGCAGGCAGGCAGGAGCAGGACTGGAGTCAGCTGGAGCAGACGGAATGAAGTAAACTGGAACGGATGGGCTGGAACATGCTGAGGTAAATGGACTGGAGCAGGCAACAGGACTGGAGCAGGCTGTAGCACTTTGGAGGTTGGTTTGATTGGCTAGCAGGCAAGTAGGCAGGCAGGAACAAGCTGGAGCAGACGCACTGATTAGGCGGATGTGACAGGCAGGATCAACGGGCTGGAGAAGCTGGTGAAGCTGGATCAGATGGGCAGGAGAAGCTGGATCAGGCGGGCTAGAGAAGCCGGATCGGAGCAGATGGACTAGAGCAAACAGGGAGAAGCCGGATCGGTGGACTGGAACATGCAGGGAGAAGCCGGATCAGCGGACTGGAACATGCAGGGAGAAGCCGGATCAGCGGACTGGACGGGAGGAACAGGCTGGAATCGGCAGACAGGAACAAGCTGGAGAAGCTGGATCAGGAACAGGCCGGAGTCAGCTGACAGGAACAAGCTGGAAAAGCTGGATCAGGCGGGCTGGTACACGCTGGAGCAGATGGACTGGAACAGACAGGGAGAAGCTGGATTGGTTGAGTGGAACATGCAGGGAGAAGCAGGATCAGCGGATTGGAACATACAGGAACAAGCCGGATCAGCAGACTGGACTGGAGGAACAGGCTGGAATCGGCAGACAGGAACAAGCTGGAGAAGCTGGATCAGGAACAGGCTGGAGTTGGTTGACAGGAACAAGCTGGAGAGTTGGAACAGGCGGGCTGGTACACGCTGGAGCAGATGGACTGGTATAGTCTGCAGCAGATGGACTGGAACAAACAGGGAGAAGCCGGATCGGCGGACTGGAACATGCAGGGAGAAGCCGGATCAGCGGACTGGACTGGAGGAACAGGCTGGAATCGGCAGGCGGGAACAAGCTGGGGCCGATAGACTGCAGAAGCTGGAACACACTAGGGAAAGCTGGGTCAAGCAGACTGGGACACGCTGGGTCAGGTGGACCGGAGCAGCCAGGGCAGGGAAGAGCAGCCGAGCAGCAGGACTGGGACAATCTGGGGCACACAGGAACTGCGGCACAGACACGGGCTGCGAGGCTAGGAGGGCCCAACGACAGACCCTCAGGCCCTGGATGACGCCACAACGTAGTCGAGTCTGGTCAGACGAGGCGATCCACCACGTTGATCCGCCAAACGAGGTGATCCGCCACGCCGCAGGAGTCGGCTTGTGGGCGCAGAAGGTGCTATCGCGGCTTACCTCGATCTGGTCCGGTCCCACAGGCAATCCTCCCGCGACGGTGCGCCCCCGATCCATGTACAGTGAGTCCGCGCCTGGGCCGTTCCAGTCGGGGAGTGCGGCGGTAGCACACAGACGCGCCGGATCTCCGTCCGCCCGGGACTGGGGGTCGCCCGGAGGGATCAGACCACGGCGAAGAGGCAGCTGGGGACGCAGCGCGACCACGAGGCAGGCCCGCTGCAGCGATCAACCCTGACCGGCCCCGCGACCAGACCCGGCCCACCGCCGTCCAGCGCAGAGTCAGCCAGGCCGCTACGAACCTGCGGTTCCCCACCCAGCAGCAGCCAGCCCGACTGGAGACAGCGCGGCGTGGTCCAGGCAGACAAACACCTTTTTATCTGGTCGGGGATGCCTCGTGGTGCAACAGGCAGATCGCCTCGGCCGGTCTAGGGCTCGGTTAGGCTGCCCCGCAGTTCCCCAGTCATGTCCGGATCAGCTCCGGTCCGATTCCATTCGGTTGTGGGCGTCGTTGGATGGTCCAGGTAGGTCTGCTTCTTTTTGACCTGAGGAGCTCTCTTGTCTATCCCTTTCTCCTCTACTGCTAATTCCAGACTCAGTTCCTTTTATCTCGCTGCACCTCACGCCTGGAATACACTTCCCGAGCCTGTACATCTAGCCCCGTCTTCGGCCGTTTTCAAATCGAGGCTAAAAGCCCACCTCTTTAACGCTGCTTTCGACTCCTAACCACTACTCATTTGCCCTGTACCCTTTTATCCCCACCTCTTTAATTCCCTTACCTCTTAGTTGTTTTGTCTGTCTGCCTGTCCTATTTAGATTGTGAGCTCATTGAGCAGGGACTGTCTTTTCATGTATGGTATACAGCACTGCGTATGCCTTGTAGCGCTATAGAAGTGATACGTAGTAGTAGTAGTAGCAGCAGCTATGAGGGTCAAAAATTTACATCAGGCATGGATGCTGTTCAAAAATACCATCCTGGAAGCCCAGGCCAAATATATTCCATGTATTAAAAGTGGAAGAAGGAAGACCAAACGGCAGCCAGCATGGTTAAATAGTGAGGTGAAGAAAGCTATTAGAACTAAAAGAAAATCCTTCAGAAAATGGAACTGATTGAAAATAGTAAGAAACAGCAGAAGAAATGGCAAGTCAAACGCAAAGCGATGATAAGGAAGGCAAAGAGGGACTTTGAAAAAAAAAAAAAAAAAAAAAAAAAGACTGCAAACACACAGTAAAAAAAATTTATTTTTAGGTATATTAAAAGCAAGAAGCCGGCAAAAGAATCGGTTGGACAGCTAGATGACAGAGGGGTAACGGGCACTCAGGGAAGACAAAACCGTAGTGGAGAGATTAAATGAATTCTTTGCTTCGGTCTTCATCGAGGAAGATTTGGGAGAGATACCAGAGCCAGAAATACTACTACTACTACTTAACATTTCTAGAGCGCTACTAGGGTTATGCAGCGCTGTACAAATTAACAAAGAAGGACGGTAGAAATGGTATTCAAAGCTGAGGAGTTGGAGAAACTGAATAAAATCTCTATAACCCTGGAGGATGTTGACAAACTGAAGAGTAGCAAATCTCCTGGACCAGATGGTATTCATTCCAGAGCACCGATAGAATTGAAAAATGAACTTGCGGAACTATTGTTAGCATTGAGTAATTTATCTTTTTATGTTTAAATATATTTTATTGAAGAAACATGAATTCTACATTAAACCAAGACATCTACAGTTACATTAAGCTTCATCATCTTAATTTCCATTTTCTCCCCTCCTACTTTCTTATCCCCTTCCCTAGCCTCTACTCCCTCCATCCCCCCCCCCCCCTTTCACTGAGCCTCTACCTCTAATCTCCACATTGTGAGCTCGCTTCCTATAACATTGTTAAATATTCAACATGCGTCCTCTGGCTACAGGTGTCAGTGTCCCCCAAAAGGGGCTCCATCGGTATTGAAACTGTCTTGCTTTTTCTGGCGTTGCTGTGTACAGCTCTATTCTTTCAATTCTCATCAGGTGGATCATCTGTTCTCTCTAGTACTGCACAGAGGGAGCTAAGGGTGAGAGCCACTCCACCAGTATGGCTTTCTTTGCCACCATAACAGCATGCATAACAAAGTCTTTCCATCCTTTAGGTAGCGGGTATATTAATTTGGGATTTCCAAACAGCAGCTTAGCATCACTTTTCCAATCCACAATGCTGAGATCTGCCTCAACAACTTGTTCCAGAATTGTGCAACTACGCGACATCTCCAGAACATGTGCCCCAGCGTCGCTCCTTCCGCACCACACTTCGGGCATGCGCCGTCTGGTGAGAGTCCCATATGGAACGCCCTCCTGGGCGGGACATGTGCTCGTACCGCAAATTTGTATTGCATCTCCCAATACTCCGCCAGCCCTGTAACTTTCCGATATCTTAGTAAATGTTCTCGTAATGCACCAGCTGTAATCCTTGTTTCCAGCTCGCCACTCCACTTTTCCACTAGGGCTGCAAAGTTGTACTCCGTTGCCATATCTTTTAGGTGTCTCTGATGGTATGTCAGCGATACTTTTTGTTGAGTGCCCAGTGATAAAACTGACCCCAGTTCTTCTTGCACATCTTCCGTTAGTGTGTCTCGTGGCAAACTGGCGATATAGTGCTTTAGTTGCTGATAATGAAACCAGTCAGTAGTTCGCAGGGAGAACTGCTCCTGCAGGTCCGTCCAGGATTTGATCTGTCCTTCTGTATTCAGTACGTGCAGCAAATACACCAGTCCCTTTTTTTTTTTCCATCTGCTGAATGCGTTATATATCTGACCCGGGGGAAAATCCGGGTTCCCACAGATGGGTAAGTATGGCGTTGATTTTGCAGAGAATCGGTGATACCGGCACAGCCAACGCCAGGTTGCCCTGGCTGCCGGTAGGCTCTGGGCTAAATCCAATAAATTGCTTCCTGCACTGCTCCCTCTGTGCAACAAATGACTGATGTGGATATCTTCCGTCACACTCATTTCTAAACTTGATGGTGTGAAAAACTGTGTTGAGCGAAACCAGTCATTAATGTGCCACATCCCGCTGGCTATCGTCATATGGTGTATATTTAACAGTCCTAATCCGCCATATTCCACTGACACCTGCAGCGCAGACAATGCTATCTTTGGCTTTTTCCATCGCCAAAAAAACTTTTGCAGAACTCGGTTTAGTTTCTTTTCATCAGTCTTGTCTAAATACAGCGGCAATGTCTGAAACACATACAGCCATTTGGGTACTATCATCATGTTATATATTGCAATTCACTCTAAGAGCGATAGCGGAAACCCCTGCCACATTTGCTGCCTTATTCTCGTATCATTCAGCAACTTTCTAACATTCACAGCATACAGATTCGTTAGTTCCTGGGGGATTATTACTCCTAAATATTTGAGTGTTTCAGCTTCCCATGTTATTCTCATTGTTATTCTTTGCTTATGTTGTCCCCTTCCAGGATCTTGAGTGCACAGGATTTCTGTATGTTCAGTGTAAAACCTGAGAGTGCACTGTATTTCTGCACTACCTCTAGTATGCGGGGGACAGACTGATCTGGCTCTTGCGTTATTACCATCAGATCATCTGCAAATGCAAGTGCCTTAACCCTGCCACCTGGTAATTTCACCCCCTCCACCCCTTCTCAGGGCTTGCAGCAGGGGTTCCATCGCCAATACGAATAGTAGTGGGGACAGCGGACACCCCTGCCGGGTGCCCCGCCGTATCTGGAACATCTCACTTCGCACTCCATTCACCAAGATGGAAGCCTCTGGGTTCTTATATAGGGCTTGTAGGGCATTACTGTACCACCCCTGTATTCCTATATATCATAATACCCCAAACAGATACCCCTAATCTACTTTGTCTAATGCCTTTTCCGCATCTAGGCTTAAAATCAGCGCCGACACATTATCCTGTTGACATTTTGCCATTGCTAACAGTAAACACCTAACATTACTTCCTGCCTGTCTATTCCGCACAAACCCCATCTGCTCTTCTCCGATCATTTGCGGTAGTACCTGTCCTAGTCTCAATGCCATTATGCGTGCTAGTTTTTTTAACATCTACATTTATCAGCGAGATGGGTCTGTAGGCGTCTGCCTGTGTTTCTGGTTTTCCTGGCTTATGGATTAATGTAATTAGGGCCTCATTCGCGTGTGTGGGGAATTCCTCGTCTTCAATTACCTGCTCAAGGAATTTACCTACCGCGCTAAGGCCTATCTGAGGCAATGCTTTATAAAATTCTCTCGTAAAGCCTTCATCATGCCCCGGCGCTGAATTAGTTGCCAGTGCCCCGATTGCTTCTTGGAGCTCCCTCCCAGTAATAGGCCGGCTTAACTGCGCTATAGCTTGTTGTTGCAGCTGCAGGAACCCCATGCTCTCTAAATAGCCCTCCAAGCCATCCAATGTTTCCACAGCTCGTTTTGCATATAGGTCACTAAAATACTTAGCGGTGGGGGGATCAAAAAGGAAACCTAAAGTATAAAAGTAAGGATATAGCAAGATTTTCACTGTTATTACTCTGCTGGTTCGCCCTGTCTTGACCAACTTTGCCAGCAGTGCCCCAGCTTTATTCCCAAATCGTTGCAGCTTGTATTTATGATATATTAAGGAGTGGGTAGTTTGTTTGTGTATAAGAGAATTAAGGGCTACCTGTGTTACTAGGAGATTCTCTTTAGTGGCTGCATTTGGCAATCTTATATACTTCCTCTTTGCCACTTGTGATAGTCACATCCAGGATAGTTGGGGTAAGGCAGTTTCAGTTTGAAATACAAGTCCCAGAAGGCATTGCAGGCAAGGAGCCAGGGGGTGAGATGAAGAACCCGGACTGGACTCCTAGCTGCAATTGGGGAAGACATGGGTGTAAGCTGGCAGGATGTGTAGAGTGGCTACCACTAGGGAGAAAGAGAGATAGGAAACCCTGTGTGCAGGAGCTCATCATTAGTCTAATGTTTAACTCAGCTGCTATGGGTGTGGGGGAAGCTAATGGAAGGAGAATGATTGGTTGTGAGAGCAGAAGCCAGGGATTGATTAGGCAGGTGGGAAGGAGACCCAGAGGAGTTCAGTTCAGGAGGAGAGAAGAAGTGAGAGAGAAGCAGTTGCAGGAAAAATCCCGTGGGTGTGAGAAGTCCCTAAAGTATTGAAACCCCCTGAAGGTAAAGGCTGCTTTGTGATTTAACTGGGATGATGAACTGAATGAACTGTTTGTCTTGGGAATTGAACTACTGTTTACGGTGCACTGGATAAAGAGCCGAGACTGAAGCTGACTGTGAGCCTGTATTGAATCCTGGTAGGTGCTGGCAGCTAACTGTTTAAAGGGGACTATTTGCCACACACTTTCAGGTGGCTTACATGTGTTTAAGATTGAAGGTGAATGCTGCTGTTGGAATCGTGTATCAGGTCTACTAGAAACCTGCATGGAATAAAAGCCTTAAGACTGAAGTTGCTGGGGGACATTTGTTTCTTGATTGTACCGGGAGCGCTCTCCCTGGTGACACATTTTAAGTTGTGCCTCCAGAGTCAAGATAGCTCTGGTTTGTTGTTTTTTTCTAGCTCGCACAAATGCTATTATATCTCCTCGCAGTACTGCTTTGGATGCCATCCAGTAAAGTTTTGGGTTATCTGTATGTTGCTGATTAAATCTATTATACTCTTCCCATTTGTTAACCAAATATTTGGCGAATTCCTTATCTCCCTGCAGATATCCCGGGTATCTCCATCCCGTTTTAGCTTGATAGTATTCTGGGGCCTCCAGGTCTACCCATACCATCGCATGATCTGAGAACTCCGTGGGTCCTATGCCTGCACCCTGCACCCAGAGGGAGACTGCTCTGTCTACCATTACATAGTCAATTCTAGATAATGTCCTGTGCGCCCTGGACAGATGCGTGTAATCTCTCACTTCTGGGTTTAAGGACCTCCAAGGGTCTACTAAGTTCATGGTCCGCATGAATGTGGGCAGCGCTCGAGACCTGGCGCCTCCCTGTGGTGCTGCTCTGGAGTTAGATGCGTCCTTTCCGGGTTCTACTACTAAATTAAAGTCCCCTGCAAGTAACATAGTAGATGACGGCAGAAAAAGACCTGCATGGTCCATCCAGTCTGCCCAACAAGATAAACTCATATGTGCTACTTTTTGTATATACCTTACCATGAATTGTACCTGTCCTTTTCAGGGCATCGACCGTATAAGTCTGCCAAGCACTATCCCCGCCTCACAACACCGGTTCTGGCACAAACTGTATAAGTCTGCCCAGCACTATCCCTGCCTCCCAACCACCAGTCCCACCTCCCACCACCGGCTCTGGCACAGACCATATAAGTCTGCCCAGCACCATCCCCACCTCCCAACCACCAGTCCCGCCTCCAACCACCGGCTCTGGCACAGACCATATAAGTCTGCCCTGCACCATCCCCGCCTCCCACCACCGGCTCTGCCACCCAATCTCGGCTAAGCTCCTTAGGATCCATTCCTAAGTATAAGCTTAAGTGATTGGTATGGTGCACATTGTTGCGTGATCGCCTGGAAGAAAGTTGGGGTATAGGTGTTTGGTCCATATATGGATCCTACCAGGTATTCCCTGTTTTGGAGCCACAGATGTATCAATACATATCTCCCTTGGGGGTCTTTGGCAATCAGTTCTGCTTTTGCCGCTATCCCTTTTCAAATCAGAATTGCTACTCCTTGTCTCCTACCCTCTGCTGATTACTACTACTACTACTATTTAGCATTTCTATAGCGCTACAAGGCGTACGCAGCGCTGCACAAACATAGACAAAGACAGTCCCTGCTCAAAGAGCTTACAATCTAATAGACAAAAAATAAATAAAGATAAACTCATATGTGCTGATGCCAAGAATACTTCTCCCACCCATGCTCTTTTTAGTTTAGCGTGTTCTTCCTGTCAGCCTGGTTTCTTGCAGACACGCTACATCTGCTTTGTGCCTGTGTAACGCTGTTAATATTTTTGCTCTCTTTATTGGTGTTGCGATGCCTCCCACATTCCATGAGACTACTCTAGTTATTTTAGTCATTCCCCCCTCTCCATAGAGTCACTATTATTGCTGTTAACCCATGTATGTCGAGTTCGGGTGCCCAGCCCCACCCGAACCCATGGCTATTCTGGCTTTGCGTGCCCACCGAATGTGTCCCTTAACACTGTACTTCCTTCCCAATACCATAAGCCTGCTCCTCCGCGGGTTCCTTTATCTAGGCCCTCTCTCCCGAAACTTACCCCTCCCCCTCCCTCCCTCCCCACCCCTCTCCCATCCCTCCCCTCATTACACTCCCTTTACTGACCCCCACCTTTCGTAGCGGGAGATCCGAGATCTTGTGATTGCCGAGTCCCTCCTCCACCCAACCATTCCGCTTCCATTTCAATTCCCTAATTACCCCCATTCACTCACTGTTCACCCGTCTGCATTCACACCCCTTACAATATAACATTTCCCTATACAGTTTTACATACAATTTGCTGTCGAACATAGCAAGTGGCATTGGCAGGCAAAACCACCCCAACCAGCACTGGGCTAACACACACACAAAGCAGGGACTGCAGACAGGGATAAGCAAAGCAGGAACACACTGGACAAGAACACTTGGACTGGAACACAGGACTGGAGCAAGGCTTCACCTGCACTTGACCACCCTTCCCCAGGAGTTGAGCCCCTGGGTGTAGGCGGCCGGCAGGACTTACCGGACTGGGCAGGAACTGGATACCAGCAGGAAACACACAACAGAGTCAAGACTACAAGCTGCCAGGCAGCCACTAAGGCAGAAACACAGACAGGAGGGAGTCAGGACTAAAAGCTGCCAAGCAGCCACTAATAAAGAACACAGACCCAAGACAAGGAAATGCAGACCAGAAACAAGACTAGGAACTAAACAATAAAACCAAAGCTAACTACACACAAACCAACAAGTACCAGGCAAGAACTCAGAATAAAACTGGGCTAGGCAAAAGTGCACAGAGCACACCCACATACCAGGGACCTTAGACGATGCAAAGGCAAACACAGAAGTTTCTAGGTGATTAATAAAGCCCATCAGCTGCTAAGGCTCAGCTGCAGCAATCACAAGGCAACTACGGGTGCTGTTCAGGTACAAACAAGGAAAGCAATTCTGGCAGCCCGGAAGATCTGGACTGAACTGGGCTGAGGTCTGGAATGGGTGACAGTAAACAGACAGTCCATTGCAGCCAGCAGGTCTGGCCACCAGAGGGCGAGGTGAGCACAGACAAGGAAACGGTCACAAACGTGACATATGTTTGTGCTTCTTCGGGTGTTTTAAACATCCGCCATTGTGCATGATTTTCAAGATCGCTGGGTAGAACAATCGAAATTTGCTCTGTGCTGCTGCTAATCGTTTGCATATCGGTCCAAACTGTCTACGTTTCTCCTGTAGCTGTAGGGAATAATCTTGAAAGATCCTTATAGGAGCCCCTTCGTAGAACAAATTCTTCCATTTTGCTCGAGCTCCATTCAAAATTTCTGTTTTATGGATAATGTTATGCACTTTTACGATCACTACTCGGGGTCTTGTCTCTCTTTCCTGCTTCTTCCCCAATCTATGTGCTCGCTCCAGACAAACAGGGCCCAAGCTATCCGACAGCGTGGACTTGTAATGGTATCAGTTTATTACTGAAATATGTAGCATATTTGCTGGATTATATATACACCAATATATTTGTGTATCTTTTAAAAATATATATTTGACACTACAGCAGAGAGAATAGTTTCATTTCAAGCCCCTCTCTCTCCATTCCTTTTTTCTGGGAACTTCTGAGAGCAGGGATAGTTAATTACAAACACAAACACAAAAGAGCTTCCTCTGCCCTCCCACCTAACAAAAGATAGACTAAGGTGGGCACCTGAATAAAACAAAGAACTCAGAGGAAGCATAAACAGGACATTTGCTTGTCAAAGGTATACCTGCCCCTCCATCAGCTTTCAGACATGTGCAGAAAGGAAGGACTTGTAATGTGTATCTGCCCCAGAGACTGAGCAGGACATCAAAAGAAAATCCAGACTGTAAGTCTCGTGATGTCATAAGACATGAGACCAAGACTCAGGGGTCGTGTGCAGACATGAGACCAAGATACCACAATGCTTTGCAAATGCCCAAGGGTCGTGTGGAAACCAGGACAAAGATCCACATGGCATATCCTCCTGCAGCTTGCAAGGTATAAAAGCAAAAGCTGTTTCCCCAAGATTCAGATTCTCTTCACTGCAAACAACTCAGATTCTCATCAACTGCCTCCTCCTCTTGGAACCTGCCTCCTCTTGGGACCTGCTGCTCTCTTTGGGGTCCGCTGATGCCTTGCTCCTGAAACATGTGCTCATCAATCAGATGGACCACAGCATGCTTGTAACAAGGACTTGTAAGTTAACCTACCTGCTACTTTGTTCTATTTTATGCACAGATTACCTGTAAAGATCTCTTAAAACCTACCTCTCGTGTGCAATTGTATATTAAATCAATCTTTTTGAAGCTAAAAATACGGTCTCTTTGTGTTCTGAGTATATACTTAATCTATTCAATTTATTGCAATTATCACCTTTGGTGATTGGTGGAGAAATTAATATCCTAAAACTTATAAATACAGCGCCTGCTCTTAAATTATAAACAGTGGCGAGTTTCTCTAGAGCTATTTTCCACAAAATAAATAATTTCTTGTAACATATTAATACTCATCCTTCATCCACCGTTCCAATAAGGTGATTAATGTATTTTCTGGTACCTTCTCTGGAATGCCCACTATTCTGAGGTTTGACCTTCTAGATCTATTTTCCAGGTCATCTAGTAGGCGCTCCCGGGCTTGTAGTTTTTGTTACAATTCGGCCATTTGGTCCGCCATTTCTTTTCCAGCGTCTTCTGCATCTGATAACCTCTGTTCTATCTCCCCCATTCGCCGTACCATTTCATCTACCATGCCTTCTAGACTGGCAATTTGCTCTGAGAGCTGTTTTAGTTGTGGCTCCAGTGTTATTTTCAATGCGTCTTAATTGCTGCATCTGGGATACTGAGAATAAATGCGCAGGCGGGGCCGGGCTCGCCGCCATCTTAGGCTCTGTGGCTCCTCTGGCTTTGTCCAGTTCTTTTTTTGCTGTTTTCGCCGGCATCCCCGTAGCGCCTCTCACCACGAATTTGTCCATGCACTGGGGGTCTTTCAATAGAACGTTTTGCTATTTTTGGTTTGTTTTCTGTATAGGGTCTGGACGAGCGGAGGAGGGTTGCCCGGAGAAGAGAGTTCCTGCTTCCTCTCTCCTCAGCTCATCACGTGATCTCTTAAGTAATTTATCTTTAAAATCGACCTTGGTACCAGAAGATTGGAGGGTGGCCAATGTAATGTCGATTTTTAAAAAAGGTTCTAGAGGAGACCTGGGAAATTATAGACCGGTGAGCCCGATGTCGGTGCTGGGCAAAATGGTAGACTATTATAAAGAACAAAATTACACTGCATATTCAAAAGCATGGATAATGAGACAAAGCCAACATGGATTTAGTGAAGGGAAATCTTGCCTCACCAATCTATTACATTTCTTTGAAGGGGTGAACAAACACACGGCTAAAGGTGAGCTGGTTGATATGGTGTATCTGCATTTTCAAAAGGTGTTTGACAAAGTACCTCATGGAAGACTACCAAGGAAATTGGAGAGTCATGGGATAGGAGGTAGCGTCCTATTGTGGATTAAAAACTGGTTAAAAGATAGAAACCAGAGAGTAGGTTTAAATGTTCAGTATTCTCAATGGAGAAGGGTAGGTAGTGGGGTTCCCCAGGGGCCTGTGCTGGGACCGCTGCTTTTTTTAAAATTATTATTTATTCATTTCAACTTTATTGTACAAGAAACATCTTGTGTGGGAAAAGCATCAATACATTTGAATAAAAATTAAAGGAAAAAAAAATTAACTCAGCAATGGAAATTTGACACTCAAGTCCATAAATTGAAATCCAAGAATTCGGAAAATACAGGGAGAACAATTAATAATCATAACATAAGACAAAATAATGGTATCTCTGGAAAGTAGTGTTGATATCTTATCTTACTGCTTATCTTTTTCACTGAGTTTACTAGCGCTGAGACATGAGCAGGCTCTGTAAATACATATTTTTCCCCTCAAGCCTTACTATGCACTTGCATGAGTATCTTAAAAAAAAAAAAAAACCCCAAGTGTAGGATTTCAGGCTTGAGGAGCAAAAATTGTTTCCTCCGTCGTCTAGTCTCCTTAGAGACATCAGGAAAAAGTAATATTTTAAACCCTAGAAAAGGTTTGTCCCCATTTCAAAAAAACAAACGGAAGATCCAATCTTTGTCGGGCAATAAGGCAACCGTCGCCACTAAGGTGGCGGCAGTTGCCATTTCAGCGTCAGAAGTTTCAAGCAAAAGAGAAACGTCTATAGGCTGTTCATTTACAGAGTTTGTGTCCTTTCCTGGGATATAGTATGCATAGGAAAATGGTGGCAAATTCTGATCCGGTATATTCAAAACATCATGCAGGTAACGTTTCAACATATCAAGAGGCACAACATTTAATACTCGGGGAAAATTAACGAATCTCAGATTGTGATTTTTTGTATAATTGTCAAACGTTTCCATTCTCTGTCTGAGATTCGTCAAATCTTTTGCCGTCATTGGCTGTAGTGTTTCTAACTTCACAATTCTTTGATCTATTTTATCCATTTTAATTTCCAAAGTCTTAATATCTTCCTCTCTCTTCTGTAAAGCAAATTCCAAAGATTTTACTCTCGGTGTTAATTCATTAGTCTGCTTAATAAATGTTTGCCCCAAGGTGGACATAAGATCCCATAATGCATCCAACATTACTTCCTTTGGTTTGACTAATAACTCTTTAGGAAGTTCGTACCTTTCAGAGATCTGACCATGAATCTCGCTTTGTCCCTCAGTTTCTCTCCCCTCATTCCGTGGCGACACCGCGGGCAAACTGCCCTCCGCTCCTTCCGTTGTTATTACAGGCATCTCGAACAGACGTTCTTCTGGGCCTTTAACTCCCACTTGGGGCGACCCTGTCAGTTCCGACAAGAAGGAGCTAGCGCCTATCGGTTGAGGAGGTGGAGTGCGCATGGCGGGGCTCAAAGTTGTTTCAAAGCCGGGGGAAGCTGAAATCTACCGACTGCCAGCATTCCCTACCGGAGGTGTTCCGCCAATTTGACCAGCACCTAGTGGACGCACAAAAGGATCAATTGGACCAGGTAATGGGGAAGACAGTGGGGAGGCTCTGGCCATTATCTTCCCTCTTCATTTAGGCATGCTGAATTCAGGAAGAGCGCGACTCACTGCGTCTTACCAGGACGCCGCCATCTTGGATCTCTTCAAAACCCAGCCGGGACCGCTGCTTTTTAACATATTTATAAATGATCTAGAGATGGGGGTAACTAGCGAAGTAATTAAATTTCCTGATGACACAAAGCTATTCAAAGTTGTTAAATTGCAAGAGGATTGTGAAAAATTATAAGAGGACCTTACGAGACAGGGAGACTAGGCATCTAAATGGCAGATGACATTCAATGTGAGCAAGTACAAAGTGAACATCTAAATATACTAAATATCCATTAATCTCTGATGTAGATATTGATTTAAATAGAGGAAAAGCCTCAAAATCTAGAGAAACACTCTATCATTGATAGCATCAACATACAGGAGGTCCTCTAAATCATCATAGGCAAAAACCTCTTTAAATGTAGCTGATCTGCTCAAAATCAAAAAACCGTGTGAAAATTCACTAATCGGTTACTTATCTTTTATGTTCAACAGTCAAAAAAGAACACCGGCCACGGCCCAAGTTTCAAAATACTGCCTCAGGGTCCGTGGTGTTTGACTGAAAAGATCTAAAAAAGAAAGGAAAACATACATCAGTGTTATTTCCCCAAACCGTCAAAGCTGTTAAAACAATTGTTATTGTGCTCTCACAAAGCGATTTCTCTGTCCGAGTTCATTCGCTGACTGGCCACAAAATGGCTGCAATTTATATAAACTGACGTCAGACGCCTTCATTAGCTCCACCCCTGAAACATATAGAATCTGTATACATCGTCTTAAAGACAAAGAAAAAACTTTCCAAGTCATTCAAAAAAATGTTCAAAAAAAAATCTCAAAAAAATTGGTTCCATTCTATTTTAGAATTTAAACCGAAAGGATGTAGAGTATGTAAACGGAAGATCCAGCGTTGTTCAAGTCTAAGTAGGAGAAGCTTCCTATCCCCTCCCCCTGAATGCCAACTCAATTGCTGAAGTACAATGCATTTCAAGCTGTCGAAAGAATGCCCTTTATTGCAATGCATAGCAAGAGGAGCCATGGTCTTCCTGGTGATAATATTGCTTTTGTGTTCACTTAATCTAATACATAATTTGCGGGATGTCTGATCCACATAAACCCTGAGATTGACCTAACAATTTATCCAACTAACTGAGAGTGTAGCCTGGAACAGAATAAACATGGGCCTAGGGGGGTGGAGTAGGATTCTAAACCCCGAACAGATTCTGAAGCACTGACTGCCCGAACCGACTGTCGCGTCGGGTATCCTGCTACAGGCAGTAATGAGATGTGAATGTGTGGACAGATGACCACGTTGCAGCTTTGCAGATCTCTTCAATAGTGGCTGACTTCAAGTGGGCCACTGACGCAGCCATGGCTCTGACATTGTGAGCCGTGACATGACCCTCAAGAGCCAGCCCCGCCTGGGCGTAAGTGAAGGAAATGCAATCTGCTAGCCAATTGGATATGGTGCGTTTCCCCACAGCCACTCCCCTCCTGTTGGGATCAAAAGAAACAAACAATTGGGCGGACTGTCTGTTGGGCTGTGTCCGCTCCAGATAGAAGGCCAATGCTCTTTTGCAGTCCAATGTGTGCAGCTGACGTTCAGCAGGGCAGGAATGAGGACGGGGAAAAAATGTTGGCAAGACAATTGACTGGTTCGGATGGAACTCCGACACTACCTTCAGCAAGAAGTTAGGGTGAGTGTGGAGGACTACTCTATTATGATGAAATTTGATGTAAGGGGCCTGGGCTACCAGGGCCTGAAGCTCACTGACTCTACGAGGTGAAGTAACTGCCACCAAGAAAATGACCTTCCAGGTCAAGTACTTCAGATGGCAGGAGCTCAGTGGCTCAAAAGGAGGTTTCATCAGCTGGGTGAGAACAACATTGAGATCCCATGACATTGTAGAAGGTTTGACAGGGGGCTTTGACAAAAGCAAACCTCTCATGAAGCGAACTAAAGGCTGTCCTGAGGTCGGCTTACCTTCCACATGGTAATGGTATGCACTGATTGCGCTAAGGTGAACCCTTACAGAGTTGGTCTTGAGACCAGACTCGGATAAGTGCAGAAGGTATTCAAGCAGGGTCTGTGTAGGACAGGAGTGAGGATCTAAGGCCTTGCTGTCACACCAGACGGCAAACCTCCTCCATAAAAAGAAGTAACTATTTTTAGTGGAATCTTTTCTGGAAGCAAGCAAGACACGGGAGACACCCTCCGACAGACCCAAAGAGGCGAAGTCTACACTCTCAACATCCAGGCCGTGAGAGCCAGAGACTGGAGGTTGGGATGCAGAAGCGCCCCTTCGTTCTGGGTGATGAGGGTCGGGAAAACACTCCAATGTTCACGGTTCTTCGGAGGACAACTCCAGAAGAAGAGGGAACCAGATCTGACGCGGCCAAAAAGGAGCAATTTATTTATTTTATTTATTGTTTGTACTTGTATCCCACATTTTCCCACCTCTTTGCGGGCTCAGTGTGGCTTACAATAAGATATGAATAATGAGAATACAGTTGTTACAAATTGGTTATGGGTTACATTGTACAAGTTATGCGAGATAATCGAATTATCATTAGGAATATCACAATGGGACATCAACAGGGAGAGTTTGGGAGGAGACAATGGGAAGCTTAAGGGCAGTGTTAAGACACATAGGCACATGGTGTACATATTCCTGTAAGTATATGTATGACTAATGTGGAATTAGGGGGATGAGAGATCATAAGTCGATGTGTGATGCATTTATGTAAGTGAGTGTGGGCTCTATGTGTTTTGGTTTTTTCCGTAAATTGTCTCAAATAGATGGGTCTTCAGTAATCTGCGGAAGAATGCTTGTTCGTGGATCGCTCTTAAGTTGCATGGCAGTGAGTTCCAACGTTGCGTGCTCGTGTGAGAAAAGGTTGACGCGTGTAGCGTCTTGTATTTCACGCCCTTGAAAGTAGGGAAATGGAGGTTGAGGTATGTTCGGGAAGATCTCCTAGCATTTCTGGGTGGTGCCTCGGTCTTGCTTGAGTTTCAACAAAGTCTTCCCCACCAGAGGTATGGGAGGATAAGCATACAGCAGGCCGTCCCCCCAATCCAGGAGGAAGGCATCCGATGCCAGTCTGCCGTGGGCCTGAAGTCTGGAACAGAACTGAGGGACCTTGTGGTTGGTGAAGAGATGCAAAGAGATCTACCAAGGGGGTGCCCCACGCTTGGAAGATCTGGCGCACCACTCTGGAGTTGAGCGACCACTCGTGAGGTTGCATAATCCTGCTCAACCTGTCGGCCAGACTGTTGTTCACACCTGCCAGATATGTGGCTTGGAGCAACACGCTGTGACGGCGAGCCCAGAGCCACATGCTGACGGCTTCCTGAGACAGAGGGCGAGATCCGGTGCACCCCTGCTTGTTGATGTAATACATGGCAACCTGGTTGTCTGTCTGAATTTGGATAATTTGATGGGACAGCTGATCTCTGAAAGCCTTCAGAGCATTCCAGACCGCTCATAACTCCAGGAGATTGATCTGCAGATCGCGTTCCTGGAGGGACCAGCTTCCTTGGGTGTGAAGTCCATCGACATGAGCTCCCCACCCCAGGAGAGACGCATCCGTAGTCAGCACCTTTTGTGGCTGAAATTTGGAAAGGGCGTCCCAGAGTCAAATTGGACCAAATCGTCCACCAATACAGGGATTTGAGAAAACTCGTGGACAGGTGGATCACGTCTTCTAGATCCCCAGCAGCTTGAAACCACTGGGAAGCTAGGGTCCATTGAGCAGATCGCATGTGAAGACGAGCCATGGGAGTCACATGAACTGTGGAGGCCATGTGGCCAAGCAATCTCAACATCTGCCGAGCTGTGATCTGCTGGGACGCTCGCACCCGGGAGGCGAGGGACAACAGATTGTTGGCCCTTGTCTCCGGAAGATAGGCACGAGCCGTCCGAGAATCCAGCAGAGCTCCTATGAATAAGAGTCTCTGTACTGGGAGAAGATGGGACTTTGGATAATTTATCACAAACCCCAGTAACTCCAGGAGGCGAATAGTCATCTGCATGGACTGTAGAGCTCCTGCCTCGGATGTGTTCTTTACCAGCCAATCGTCGAGATAAGGGAACACGTGCACTCCCAGCCTGCGAAGCGCTGCTGCTACTACAGCCAGGCACTTCGTGAACACTCTGGGCGCAGAGGCGAGCTCAAAGGGTAGCACACAGTACTGGAAGTGCAAAACTTCTTCATTCAAAACAAGTTGGGAAGTTGTGTTGTTTTGAATGAAGAAGTTTTGCACTATATATAAAAAAAAAGTTATACACTAACCAGGAATCTGTATGAAGCGACTTGTACACACCATTGACTGCATTAAACCCACAGATTAAGCTAAGTAATAGTGCTACATAATCTGCATTAACAAAAAAACTTTTTTTGGTTTACTTTGAAGATTTGATTGAGTTATAACTTATCAGGAGGAGGCAGGGTGTGCTATGATGTATGGAAAGGTGCTATAATATCTCAGTTCCTGAGTTTAAGTGTATACACCTAAAACTGAGCACATATAAAAAATGTTTTAATCTATTAATTGTTTGTATATTTAAATTTTGAGGACTGAATCTTGGCCACGAGCATAGAAGAATGGTAGGCCTTCCTCCCAAAGGAGTCTAAGGTTCTAGAGTCCTTGCCCGGGGGCGCCGAAGCATGCTCCCTAGAACTCTTAGCCTTCTTTAGGGTCAGATCCACCACACCAGAGTCGTGAGGCAACTGAGGGCGCATCAGCTCTGGGTCCCCATGGATCCGGTACTGGGACTCGATCTTTTTGGGAATGTGGGGATTAGTTAAAGGCTTGGTCCAGTTCGCCAGCAATGTCTTTTTTAGTACATGATGCATGGGTACTGTGGACGCATCCTTAGGTGGAGAAGGATAGTCCAAGAGCTCAAACATTTCAGCCCTGGGCTCATCCTCCACGACCACCGGGAAGGGGATGGCCGTAGACATCTCCCGGACAAAGGCCGCGAAAGACAGACTCTCGGGAGGAGAAAGCTGCCTTTCAGGGGAGGGAGTGGGATCAGAAGGAAGGCCATCAGACTCCTCGTCAGAGAAATATCTGATGTCCTCCTCCTCCTCCCACGAGGTTCATGAACCTGTGTCTGAAGCTGTGCCCGACTCGACTCCGTGGAAACACGGCCACGGTGGGAGCGCCGAGAGGTAGACTCCCTCGCCAGCACCGGCGAAGCTCCCTCCGCCGACAGGGAGTCTTCCTGGGAGGCGGCTGCAGCCGGTACCGCAAGCGGTACCGCTGTCGGAGACCTCACCCCGGGCAAAGGGCCAGCCGGCACCTCACTCGACGGTACCGATGGCGCAAGCACTCCCGGTACCGGAGGGGAAGGGCGCAACAGCTCTCCCAGAATCTCTGGGAGAACGGTCCGGAGACTCTCGTGCAGAGCGGCTGTGGAGAAAGACATGGAAGCCGATGCAGGCGTCGAGGTCAGAGTCTGTTCCGGGCGTGGAGGCGGTTCCGGGCTGTGCAAGGTGGAACGCATCGACACCTCCTGAACAGAGGGTGAGCGGTCCTCCCAGTGCCGATGCCTGCTGGGTGCCAACTCCCTCGGCGACCCAGAGCTCTCGGTACCGACGCGGAAAGGAGACCGGTGTCGATGCTTCTTTGATTTCTTCAAACGAAGCATGTCACCGGAGCTTCCCGGTACCGACGAGGAGGACGTAGAATCCAACCGTCTCTTCCTCGGGGCCGAGGCCGAAGAAGGTCGGTCTCGGGGGGGGGGGGGGGGGGGGGGCTGTACCGCAGGAGCCCTCAGGGCAGGAGGAGACCCACCCGAAGGCTCACCGCCACCAGCAGGGGAATGGACAGCCCTCACCTGCACTCCAGTCGAAGCACCACCGTCCGACGACATCAGCAACAGCGGAGATCCCGGTACCACAGACGCCGACGCAGCCTTCTGATGTCTCGGTACCGACGATGCAGAGGGTTGAAACCTCGATGCAGTCGATGCCGAGGTCGAAGACTTTGATGCTGTCGAAGTCGATGCCTCCGGTGCTGTTGTCAACGAAGAGCCCGAGAACAACACGTTCCACTGGGCCAATCTCGCTACCTAAATCCTCTTCTGTAAAAAAGCACAAAGACTGCAGGCCTGCGGGCGGTGCCCAGCCCCCAGACACTGAAGACACAACGCGTGCCTATCAGTGAGCGAGATTACCCGGGTACACTGGGTGCACTTCTTGAAGCCGCTGGGAGACTTCGATGACATGGGCGGAAAAATCACGCCGGCGAAATCAAAATTCGCGATGGTGACGAAGGGCACCAAAAATAAGGGAGAGAGAAAAAACCCGTACCGAGGCCACAAAAAAAGGCCTACCCCGAAAGCGAAAGGAAACTTACGCCGGGGAAAACAAACTGGACACACGGGAAGGGAAAAGACTAAAGTCTCCGTTTTTGTTTTTTTTTGCGAAATCACGAAGACGCGCGAGGGTCAACTTGAGGGGCACAAAACGGCGGCAAAACACGACCGTCCCGAGCGCGAACAAAAGAAGACTGACGATTACGAGCCGGTTCGGGCGGGAAGACGGCTGCGCATGCGCGGTGCGCATGGGCGCGCGAGAGCTAGCAAAGGCCTTTGCTAGTGAAGTTTCCGATTGGAGGGGCTGCCGTGGACGTCACCCATCAGTGAGAACAAGCAGCCTGCTTGTCCTCAGAGATTGAACAATATCATACAGACTGGTTGTGGCCTGTGGCTGACTTCCTCCTTGAAACTTACAAAGCTGAAGCCAACAAGCTGATTGAGCTAAAACAGAGTGGCAAGACAGCATCCTCAGCATTTCTTAGCACTAGAAACAAGATCTATTATCTGCAATAATATATGAAATTCCTTCATGCTTTAGAACATCACACAGTAGCACAGAGATGTAAAACAGAGGTTGTAAAATATACAACCTTATCTTAGTGAAGAGTACACAGAACAGAATATCTAAGCTCTTACCATGATGTATTTTTACAGTATAATTTGGCTCAGATGAACCTTTAGGCTCCACTGGTAGCAGAGGAGGGCCTGCAAAACAAAATATTTTCCACTATTAGAGATCTACAACTCAACATTACCATCAATTGATTTTAAATAAGTATATAAGAAAATTAGAGACACTAAAACCACGTTTTTCAATAACTATATAAGAGTAGCCACCTTGAATACCAAAAAACTATATCAAATCAATAACCTCTTAAAACACTAAAGAAATCTTGCTAACAAATGAAATCGCTCCTTCAGCAGATGATTTAGCTACTTAATTTGAATTTAAAAAAAAAATTTTAAAATCAGGAACAGTGTAGGAATAGCAATCCCACAGAATATTTCAAAGAGACAACATGCCAAAATGGGGGAATGAAAAGGGGATAGAATATGGAGATCCTTCCAATTACCTAGCCATGAAACAGTAAAATCCTTCTCAAAATACTCCATCTCACTTGTTTCTTGGTCAAGAAATCACTCACCTGGAAGCTTATATCACCTTTTATTCCAATGTCCTAAAGTTCAATTATTGTTGTCAGCAGTATGGGACAGGATAACTTCCATTATACCAGTAGAAACCCCCAACCAAATAACAAACAGTACCATTATATTACACTCATTGTGTCCTAATTTGATTCTTAATGACTGACATAATGTTGGCAATAGCTTCACATCATTCTTCATTGGAAAGATAAGGGAAAATTAGGTTCTTACCTTGGTAATTTTCTTTCCTTTAGTCATAGCAGATGAATCCATTACGAGTGGGTTGTGTCCATCAACCAGCAGGGGGAGATACAGAGCACTGAAAAACCATAGTGCCTCATGGCCAGCTAGCTCCATCTGCCTCTTCAGTATTTGAAGTTTCCAAAGCAATGTGACACCGCCACATATAACAACATGAACATTCCTCACAGTGGATGAACGCCCCAGAACAGGAGCAACAATTCAAAGGAGGGAATGAACTCAACCTTCTGTAACAAGAACAGAATTACTGAAGACTGTTTTCCAACTTCTCCCAATGAGGGAACATATCTACAGGAAAAACTGAACATAAAACCAAGATCAATCACATAATGAACCACTGAGGGAGGGCTCATGGATTCATCTGCTATGACTAAAAGGAAAGAAAATTCCCAAAGTAAGAACCTAATTTTCCCTTCCTTGTCATCAAGCAGATGAATCCATTACGAGTGGGATGTAACAAAGCAATCCCTACATAGGGTGGGAACAAGCCACACCACGTGCCAGCACTTGTGCTCCAAAATGTGTCTCTCTCCTGGCAGCCACATCCAGCCTGTAATGTCGGGCAAGAGAGAGTTTAGAAGACCAAGTAGCTGCACTATATATCTCTTGAAGAGAGAGTGCTCCAGTTTCAACCCTGGAAGAGGAAAACGGCTCTCGTGGAATATGCCTTAAAGGGTTCAGGTGGAGGCCGGCCAGACAGCAGATATGCTGAAAAAAATAGCTTCCTTGAGCCAACGGGCTATAGTGGCTTTAGACGCTGGAGACCTCCTGCGCGGACCTGATAACAGAATAAAAAGATGATCAGAGGTCCGAAAGGCATTTGACATGCGCAGATACTGCAACAGAGCCTTTCGCACATCTAGGAGGTGCAATTCCCCAAAGGATTCTGGAAACTCCTCTTTAGAAAAGTAGAGCAGGAAAATAGGCTGGTTTAGGTGAAACACTGAAACCACCGTAGGCATGAAGGAAGGCACCATACGTACCATAACTCCGGACTCTGAGAATTGCAGAAATGGGTCTCAACAGGACAGCGCCTGGAGCTCAGACACCCGTCTCTCCGATGCAATGGCCACCAAAAAGACAGTCTTTAGGGTCACATCCTTCTCCGACGCTCGCCTAAGCGGCTCGAAGGGCGAACACTGAAGGGCCTTTAAAACTAACCCCAGGTTCCAGGCCGGGCACGGAGTTCGCACGGGAGGACGGAGCCGAAGCACCCCCCTGAGAAACTGTGCCACATCCGGACAAGCAGCCAGAGAGAGGCCAGCGACCTTCCCTCGAAAACATGCTAAGGCTGCCGCCTGAACACGCAGGGAATTATAGGCAAGGCCTTTTTGTAAACCATCCTGCAAAAAGTCAACTATCAGCGAGACAGAAGCCCGCATGGGTGTGATCGCTTTAGAAGCGCACCAAGCCTCAAACTGGCGCCAAATCCTGGCATAAGCCACGGAAGTGGAACGCTTGCAGGCCTGTAGGGTATGGGATTTGCGTTACAAGACGTATGAGGAGAGACTTTCTGAACTAAACATGTATACTCTGGAGGAAAGGAGAAGCAGGGGTGATATGATACAGATGATCAAATATTTGAAAGGTATTAATCCGCAAACGAACCTTTTCCGGAGATGGGAAGGTGGTAGAACGAGAGGAAATTAAATGAGATTGAAGGGGGGCAGACTCAAGAAAAATGTTAGGAAGTATTTTTTCACGGAGAGAGTAGTGGATGCTTGGAATGCTCTCCCGCGGGAGGTGGTGGAAATGAAAACGGTAACGGAATTCAAACATGCGTGGGACAAGCATAAAGGAATCCTATTCAGAAGGAATGGATCCTAAGGAGCTTAGCCGAGATTGGGTGGCAGAGCCGGTGGTGGGAGGCGAGGATAATGCTGAGCAGACTTCTAGGTCTGTGCCAGAACCGGTGGTGGGAGGCGGGGCTGGTGGTTGGGAGGCGGGGATAGTGCTGGGCAGACGTATATGGTCTGTGCCCTGAAGAGGACAGGTACAAATCAAAGTAGGATTTACACAAAATTAGCACATATGAGTTATCTTGTTGGGCAGACTGGATGGACCGTGCAGGTCTTTTTCTGCCGTCATCTACTATGTTACTATGTTAACCCTTGTCTCTCAATTGCGCCCTCTCAATAGCCATGCTGTAAGACCAAAGCGGCAGGCATCCTCCATGGTTACCGGTCCCGTGACAACAGATTTGGTACCAGAGGTAACGGCAGGGGAGCCTCCACCAGCATCCACTGGAGGTCCGCATACCATGGCCTCCTGGGCCAATCCGGGGCGATGAGAACCACCTCTCCTTGGTGTAGACGAATCCGCAGGAGTACTCGCCCTATCAAGGGCCACAGAGGGAATACATACAGAAGGCCCTGAGGCCAGGGTTGAGCCAAGGCATCCAACCCTGCCGAGCGAGGATCTCATAAGTACATAAGTAGTGCCATACTGGGAAAGACCAAAGGTCCATCTAGCCCAGCATCCTGTCACCGACAGTGGCCAATCCAGGTCAAGGGCACCTGGCACGCTCCCCAAACGTAAAAACATTCCAGACAAGTTATACCTAAAAATGCGGAATTTTTCCAAGTCCATTTAATAGCGGTCTATGGACTTGTCCTTTAGGAATCTATCTAACCCCTTTTTAAACTCCGTCAAGCTAACCGCCCGTACCACGTTCTCCGGCAACGAATTCCAGAGTCTAATTACACGTTGGGTGAAGAAAAATTTTCTCCGATTCGTTTTAAATTTACCACACTGTAGCTTCAACTCATGCCCTCTAGTCCTAGTATTTTTGGATAGCGTGAACAGTCGCTTCACATCCACCCGATCCATTCCACTCATTATTTTATACACTTCTATCATATCTCCCCTCAGCCGTCTCTTCTCCAAGCTGAAAAGCCCTAGTCTTCTCAGCCTCTCTTCATAGGAAAGTCGTCCCATCCCCACTATCATTTTCGTCGCCCTTCGCTGTACCTTTTCCAATTCTACTATATCTTTTTTGAGATACGGAGACCAGTACTGAACACAATACTCCAGGTGCGGTCGCACCATGGAGCGATACAACGGCATTATAACATCCGCACACCTGGACTCCATACCCTTCCTAATAACACCCAACATTCTATTCGCTTTCCTAGCCGCAGCAGCACACTGAGCAGAAGGTTTCAGCGTATCATCGACGACGACACCCAGATCCCTTTCTTGATCCGTAACTCCTAACGCGGAACCTTGCAAGACGTAGCTATAATTCGGGTTCCTCTTACCCACATGCATCACTTTGCACTTGTCAACATTGAACTTCATCTGCCACTTGCACGCCCATTCTCCCAGTCTCGCAAGGTCCTCCTGTAATTGTTCACATTCCTCCTGCGACTTGACGACCCTGAATAATTTTGTGTCATCGGCGAATTTAATTACCTCACTAGTTATTCCCATCTCTAGGTCATTTATAAATACATTAAAAAGCAACGGACCCAGCACAGACCCCTGCGGGACCCCACTAACTACCCTCCTCCACTGAGAATACTGGCCACGCAATCCTACTCTCTGCTTCCTATCTTTCAACCAGTTCTTAATCCATAATAATACCCTACCTCCGATTCCATGACTCTGCAATTTCTTCAGGAGTCTTTCGTGCGGCACTTTGTCAAACGCCTTCTGAAAATCCAGATATACAATATCAACCGGCTCCCCATTGTCCACATGTTTGCTTACCCCCTCAAAAAAATGCATTAGATTGGTGAGGCAAGACTTCCCTTCACTAAATCCGTGCTGACTTTGTCTCATCAGTCCATGTTTTTGTATATGCTCTGCAATTTTATTCTTAATAATAGCCTCCACCATCTTGCCCGGCACCGACGTCAGACTCACCGGTCTATAATTTCCCGGATCTCCTCTGGAACCCTTCTTAAAAATCGGAGTAACATTGGCTACCCTCCAGTCTTCCGGTACTACACTCGATTTTAGGGACAGATTGCATATTTCTAACAGTAGCTCCGCAAGTTCATTTTTTAGTTCTATTAATACTCTGGGATGAATACCATCAGGTCCCGGTGATTTACTACTCTTCAGCTTGCTGAACTGACCCATTACATCCTCCAAGGTTACAGAGAATTTGTTTAGTTTCTCCGACTCCCCCGCTTCAAATATTCTTTCCGGCACCGGTGTCCCCCCCAAATCCTCCTCGGTGAAGACCGAAGCAAAGAATTCATTTAATTTCTCCGCTACGGCTTTGTCCTCCTTGATCGCCCCTTTAACACCATTTTCGTCCAGCGGCCCAACCGACTCTTTGGCCGGTTTCCTGCTTTTAATGTATCTAAAAAATTTTTTACTATGTATTTTTGCTTCCAACGCTAATTTCTTCTCAAAGTCCTTTTTTGCCCTCCTTATCTCCGCTTTGCATTTGGCTTGGCATTCCTTATGATCTATCCTGTTACTTTCAGTTGGTTCTCTTCTCCACTTTCTGAAGGATTGTTTTTTGGCTCTAATGATTTCCTTTATCTTACTGTTTAGCCACGCCGGCTGACGTTTAGTCTTTTTTCCCTTTTTTCTAATACGTGGAATATATTTGTCCTGAACCTCCAGGATGGTGTTTTAAACAGCATCCACGCCTGATGCAAGTTTTTTACTCTGCGAGCTGCTCCTTTCAGTCTTTTTTTCACCATTTTTCTCATTTTGTCGTAATCACCTTTTCTATAGTTAAACGCTAGCGTACTTGATTTCCTAGTTTCACTTCCTTCAATGCCAATATCAAAACCGATCATATTATGATCACTGTTATCAAGCGGCCCTCGTATCGTTACCCCCTGCACTAGATCATGAGCACCACTAAGGACTAAGTCTAGTATTTTTCCTTCTCTTGTCGGCTCCTGAACTAGCTGTTCCATGAAGCTGTCCTTGATTTCATCAAGAAATCTTATGTCCCTTGCGTGTACAGATGTTACATTAACCCAGTCTATATGCGGGTAATTGAAATCCCCCATTATTATTGTGTTGCCCAGTTTGTTTGCGTCCCTGATTTCCTTTAACATTTCCGCATCCGTCTGTTCGTCCTGGCCAGGCGGACGGTAGTACACTCCTATCACTATCCTTTTCCCCTTTGCACATGGAATTTCAATCCACAGTGATTCCAAGGAGTGTTTTGTTTCCTGCAGAATTTTCAATCTATTTGATTCAAGGCTCTCGTTAATATACAATGCTACCCCTCCACCAATCCGATTCATCCTATCACTACGATATAATTTGTACCCCGGTATGACAGTGTCCCACTGGTTATCCTCCTTCCACCAGGTCTCAGAGATGCCTATTATATCTAATTTTTCATTTAGTGCAATATATTCCAACTCCCCCATCTTATTTCTTAGGCTCCTGGCATTCGCATATAGACATTTCAAACTATGTTTGTTGTTCCTAAGTACATCATGCTTAGTACTTGACAGTATTAATTGGCAATCTTTTGTCTGATTTTTATTGTTATTTAAAGATACCCGATCTACTACAATCTCTTTTGCAACCTCACTATCAGGATACTCTATCTTCCCTGTTATGGTGATATCTTTGAAAGATACCTTATCCCGAACCATGCTCTTTTGAGCGACTGTCGGCCTTCCCCCCATTTCTAGTTTAAAAGCTGCTCTATCTCCTTCTTAAACGCCGATGCCAGCAGCCTGGTCCCACTCTGGTTAAGATGGAGCCCATCCTTTCGGAATAGGCTCCCCCTTCCCCAGAATGTTGCCCAGTTCCTAACAAATCTAAAGCCCTCCTCCCTGCACCATCGTCTCATCCACGCATTGAGACTCTGGAGCTCTGCCTGTCTCTTGGGCCCTTCGCGTGGCACAGGTAGCATTTCAGAAAATGCTACCCTGGAGGATCTGGATTTCAGCTTTCTACCTAAGAGCCTAAATTTTGCTTCCAGAACCTCTCTCCCACATTTTCCTATGTCATTAGTACCCACATGTACCAAGACAGCCGTCTCCTCCCCAGCACTATATAAAATCCTATCTAGGTGACGCGTGAGGTCCGCCACCTTCGCACCAGGCAGGCAAGTCACCAGGCGATCCTCACGTCCACCAGCCACCCAGCTATCTATATGCCTAATGATCGAATCACCAAGTACAACAGCTGTCCTAACCTTTCCCTCCCGGGCAACATTTGGAGATATATCCTCGGTGCGAAAGGATAATACATCCCCTGGTGGGCAGGTCCTGGCTACAGGAGTACTTCCTACTTCACCAGGGTGATGATCTCCTTCTAGGAGACCTCCCTCCTCCAAGGTAGCACAGGGGCTACCTGACTGGAGGTGGGACTTCTCTACAACATCCCTGTAGGTCTCCTCTATGTACCTCTCTGTCTCCCTCAGCTCCATCAAGTCTGCTACTCTAGCCTCTAGAGAACGGACACGTTCTCTGAGAGCTAGGAGCTCTTTGCATCGGGCACACACATATGACACCTCACCAATTGGGAGATAATCATACATGTGACACTCAATGCAAAAGACTGGATAGCACCCCTCTCGCTGCTGGACTGCTGACTCCATCTTAGTGTTTTTTGAGTTTTTCCGTAATTTAAAACTTGCTAAAGTATTAAGGATATCAGCCTATCACTAACTTACAGTTCCTCCTTTAAACCCCAATCTTCAAGTTCCGAAAGCACAAGCAAAATTTGTTCACTTACCAGAGAAATATCCTCTTCTCCCAGAACTTATTAGAAGGAAAGCTTTCGGCGCGCGGCACCTTGAGCAGAGGCCCCGAGTGGATCGGAACGGACCTGGGAGTCACTCCGGCGAAGGCTCCGAGGATATGCAGATGAGCTGCAAGTCCTCCACGGCACCTGAGAAGGCAACCGGTGGGAGAGCTGGGCACCTCTCAACCAAGAAAAGGCTTACCAGGGGTTAGGCCGAAGCCAGCATTCCTCCCCCTGAGGGTCACCTGATCCTGGCTAAGAAGTACCTGGTAGCTCTGGGTAGGTGGAGCGAAAGCCCTGGGTAACTGTGGCAAAGGCCCTGGGAAGGTCGGGGTGGATTTGGGAGTCACCCCGGATGCAGCTGTGAGGATATGCAGAACGCTGCAAGTCCTCCACAGCACCTGGTAGGAGCACTGTGCACCTTGAGCAGAGGCCCCGAGTGGATCGGAACAGACCTGGGAGTCACTCCGGCGAAGGCTCCGAGGATATGCAGATGAGCTGCAAGTCTCTCCGTCTGATGTCGTTTTATGTAGGCCACCGCTGTCGTGTTGTCCGACAGAACTCTGACAGCCAATCCTTCCAGGGTCAATTGAAAGGCCAGAAGCGCCTGGAATATCGCTTTCAACTCCAAGCGATTGATGGACCACTCCGACTCCTCGGGTCTGCAGAGACCCTGGGCATGCCTTCCCTGGCAATGTGCACCCCAGCCCTTCAGGCTGGCATCTGTTACCACCAGGCACCAATTGGGGAGCGCTAGCAGCATTCCTCGCCGCAACACGCTTTCTGAGAGCCACCACTCCCATACTGAGCCAGGCCGCAGGGAGCCACGCGAGTCTGCATTGATAATCCTGAGATATGGGAGACCATCACTGAAGCAGGGAACACTGCAGAGGTCTCAGGTGCGCTCTCGCCCACGGCACCACTTTCAAAGCGGCCGTCATCGACCCCAACAGCTGGACTATGTCCCAATCTCGCGGGCGAGACATCCTCAGGAGCAGACGGACCTGGTTCTGAAGCTTGCACCACCTTTGCTCGGGTAGGAACACATACCCCAAGGCTGTGTCGAACCATACCCCCAAATATTCTAGAGATTGAGAGGGGGTCAGGTGACTTTTGGCCAAATTGACGACCCAGCCCAGAGATTGAAGTACTGAGACCAATCTGGCTGTTCTCTGATGACTTTCTACTGCCGAGTCTGCTCTGATGAGCCAGTTGTCTAGGTACGGGTGAACCCGGCTACCCTCTCGCCTGAGAAAAGCAGCTACTACCATCAAAAGGTTCGGGGAGCTGTGGCGAGGCCAAAAGGCAAGGCCCGAAACTGGAAATGTTTTCCCATCACCGCAAACCGCAGAAACCTCTGGTGCGGGGGCCAAATAGGAATGTGCAAATAAGCTTCTATCAGATCCAGAGAAGTGAGAAACTCTCCTGGCTGTACCGCCGCAATGATGGAGCGCAGGTTTTCCATGTGAAAATGCCGCACTCTCAGGGACTTGTTGACTTCTTTTAAGTCTAGGATGGGCCGAAAAGACCCTCCTTTTTGCGACACCACGAAGTAAATGGAGTAACGGCCAGAGCCGTGTTCGGTGGGAGGCACCGGGGACACCACCCCTATGTGAATCAAGCCTTGCAAGGACTCCTCTACTGCTGCCCTTTTGGCGGCAGAACCGCATCGGCACTCCACAAACACGTCTCTTACCGGGGCATTGAATTCTATTCTGTAGCCATCTCTGATCAGGTCCAAAACCCATTGATCTGAGGAAATCTTGGCCTACTCCTCGTGAAAGAGGGAAAGTCGTCCTCCTGTAACAAACAGAGAGCGAGACGAGGGCCGGCGTATCATCATTGAGAGGGTCGCCTTTGAACCGGCTGCTGCGGAACGTTTGTCCGAACAAAAGGAGTTCCTCTGCTGAAAACGGGCACCATGAAGTAAACCCAGAACGCCCTGGGCGGTACCTTCGAGCTTCACAGAAGCGAGGTCTGAAAGAGGAGGGAACCGCCTGACCCTTGGAGAAAGGCCGCGGCCTATCCTTGGGTAAGCGCTGGGGTTTAGCATCCCCCAGGCCTTTAACAATGTTCTCCAACTCCTCACCAAATAGGAGAAGGCCTTGAAAGGGCAACTTCACCAACCTTTGCTTAGAGGCCATGTCAGCCGCCCAATGCTGTAGCCACAACAGGCGGCGAGCCGCCACCGCCATCTGCTTAGCCGAAGCTCTGACCAGAGCATAAAGGGCTTCAGCCAAGAAAGACAAGGCCGACTCCATCCGCGGTGCCACCTCCGCAAGGGGCTCCGCTCCATCTCCGGGCTGTTCCACTGCCTGCTGTAACCAAGCAAGGCAGGCTCGGGCAGCGTAACAGCTGCATGCAGACGTCCGTAAGGATAGGCCTGATATCTCAAAGGACCGCTTTATAGCTGATTCAAGGTGTCGGTCCTGCATGTCCTTCAGGGCAACTCCTCCAACTTGGAGGGTAGTTTTCTTTGTCACAGCCGTGACTAGGGCATCCACTTTAGGCACAGCTAGGCGCGCCAGATGCTCCTCACTTAGAGAGTATAATTGCCCCATAGCCCTGGCAACTTTCAAAGGCCCCTTGGGGTCAGCCCATTGAGCCAAAATAAGCTCTTGGATGGAGTCATGCAAAGGAAAGGCTCGAGCAGGCTTCTTAGTACTTGTCATCCTCGGATTAGCAGAGGAGACTTCAGCACTTGCAGGATCTTCAATAGAGAGGGCCTGCAATGCATTAGAAATAAGCGCTGGCAGCTCATCGCGGTGGAAAATCCTCACCGCGGAAGGATCATCCGGATCCAGTGGCAATCCTGCACCTTCCTCTGGCTCTCCAGACCACGAGGGCCTGCCAGACCCCTCAGACTCCTCACATCCCGACCACGGGAGGGGGGGGAAGGGGGTGCACCACTCTCTGAAGGGGAATCCACCCTTCTGCGCTTGTCCTGCGGCCATCTGTCAGGGGAAAACGCACCTGACTTCAATTCAAAGCCAGGCTCCAAAGGAGGGGACACAGGCAGCAGGGCCGATTGAGACCTCTGTGGGAGAGCTCTTTTTAACATAAATGCTTTATGCAGCAGCAAAACAAACTCAGGGGAGAATGGCTCACCCTCGTCTCCCGGTTCCAGTCCGGGGGTAATAGCTCTCATATTAGCCTCCATATGAGGCTCCCCTCCAGGCTCAAACCCCTCCGCCTCAGCGGGGGTCGCGCCATGCTGTTCCAAAATGGCGCCCGCTGCCAGCTCCACGGAGCGAGAAGAAACCTCGCTCGCCATGCTCGGGCCGGCTCTGACGTCAGAAGAGCACGATTTACAGAGCCCTGCTGCTGATCTGCGCTTGCCACAATGGGAACAGCACTTAACAACCTCCACAGCCATTGCCGAAAATGGCGGGAAATTCAAAATGGCGGATTCGCGACAAAATCGTCCCAAACGCGGGCCCTCCCCGGAGCTACAAAGTGCTCTTACCTCCCAGGACCAAGGTCACAGAGCTCCGATCCGCTGCACAATCAGAAGAAAACCTCTTTTCTGGGATCACAGCGCTACAGCGCAACTTTTTTTTTTTTTTTTTAACGCTGTGAAGAAAGTTAGAGACAACAGCGCAAGAGGCAAATTTTTCCACTCTGGAGGATCAGTAGCGTGGGAAAGGCAGTGAAAGGGCGAACCTATGTGCCTGCATCCACAGCATGGGCAAAGACAGGGACAGGGCTAACCTATGTGCCTTTAAAGTGGGCACCACCAGCCACAACACCCCTGCTACAACTGGCAACAGCACAGGAGCCACCCCAGGCAGATTTTCTGAAGGAGCTGAATAAGCTGCGTCCAACCTGCTGGGGAGATAAAGAATACTGAAGAGGCAGATGGAGCTAGCTGGCCATGAGGCACTATGGTTTTTCAGTGCTCTATCTCCCCCTGCTGGTTGATGGACACAACCCACTCGTAATGGATTCATCTGCTTGATGACAAGGAAGTCTGCTTTGTTGGGTCCTATTTGTAAAGCAACCAGGTCCTCACTTCATAGCTCTACCCAGCGTTACTGCTTGGATTAATCCACTACAACAGTGCATTTGGGCAAAGTGTGCTGACCAATCTTTGTATTGTTGCAACTCTCATGCCATTTATATATTCTGTCTGCTCTTTAACCTGGATCCATGCATATTAAAAAAAAGATGAGCATCCCAGAGCTTGGCAGTCTCATGTGACACAATCCTGCTTGTCAGTGGAAAAGATCAACCTCCATCTCCCTGCAGGAAGGGATGACACCTGCTTGTTTAGGGTAGTACAGCCCAAAAAGAATAACCTTTATACTTTCCTGCCCAATGGGAGTCAGAAACAATTATGAGGCGTTGAGAATGTCTCATCTAGCTGGCAGAATACCTGTCCAAAACTTGAAAGAACAGAATAAAATCTGAAAAGGGGAACTTGGAGAAAACACAATTTGAACAATTTGAAAATATGCCAGATTTGACTAAGGGTTTGATGAAATAAGCCCCCCCTCCAAAAAATGGACAATAGCCTCTTCCACAGAAATGTATCTAAGACAATACACCAGAGTGCATACCTGAAGTCTCCACAGATCTTTGTTCAGGCTCATCATACTGCAGAAGTTCATCAAGTGCCAGTTTTGCAGCATTTGCTTTAGCTTCTTTCTTATTTTGCCCCAATCCTGTCTTGTACTGTACACCATCAATCACAGCACAGAATGCAAAATAAGTACCAAAAACATTACCTTGAAAAGAAAAAGAAATATATTAAATATTACCTATCTGCTTTCAAACTCAAAGGTTACAATTACTAACACCTCTATTCTTCTGAGCAGAAAAAAAAAGCTCTTTCCATCCATACATTCTCTTTTTTTTTCCCAAGATTTTTTTTATTGGTTTTAGTACAATGTAAATAGTACATAACATTAACCAAAAGAAATAAAAAGATGCATTATGAAGATATATAATAGATTATATAGTGTGCCAAGGAATTATATAATTATAATAATAATCTAAGATAAGTAGTTATCATTTATGTAGTTTCATTTGAAATGGAATCAAGATAGGAAGCAATTGGAGACCATACAGTATTTGTTTTAATAATTGATCCTGTGAATGTGGCGGAAGCCAATTCTAGCTTGTGGTACATTAGAACAGATTGCCACCAGAAATGTTCATTTAACATTGAAGAGGTTTTCCAATTATTTAGAATCATGCATTGTGCTATAGTAACTAATATGTCAAACAATTTGTAATTATTGGGAGAGAATGTGAATTCTGGAGAACAGGATTTCAAAATTATTAATGAGGAAGTTAGTGGAATATCTGAATCAAATATTTTACTAATGATGGTCCATACATTCTCAACAAGAAGCTTTTGATATCGTTGCTAAACCTAACACCTTTCCCACTGATCTTGTATCTCATTCTATCCTTCATATCATTTTAACTTTAAATCTTCCCCAGTAGCTGGTATTAGGGATGTGCACAGGGATAACAGGGTCATTTACTTTTTTGGTTCAACACCCTCCCCCTTAATTTTTGGACTGATCAATTCATTTCAAGAAAAAAAAAAGCAATAAAACCATGTAGGCGTGATGTTTTCTTTTAATACTGAAGAGATATATGTATAGTCTGTAGCTAGTTTGTTACTATTTTTAAACTCTGTTTATTTTATTGTGAATGTTTGATTTGTAAATTGCCTAGGTTATAGGCCATATAAATTTTTAAAACAAATACGCATATCTTAATTCATAGGTTAATGTGCATTAAGTGGAGTGTGCACTATTTAAGACCCACTAACAAACCTAATGTGCACTAATGAATGCATAACCCTAGCTGGTACCATTCTGCAAAGCAAAGTTTACCTGTAACAGGTGTTTAAGGATATTAGGATGCAAACCCTCAATTATGGGCCATGTCATTTGCCAAAGCCTAATGTGTTAAAAAAGTGCTACAAAGTTGCACAAGTTTTCAGACCTTTACAAGTCATCGACCCCCAACAGCTGGACAATGTCCCAAGCTCGCGGGCAAGGCATCCTCAGGAGCAGACAGATCTAATTCTGAAGCTTGCACCGCCTTTGGTCGGGTAGATAAACAAACCCCGAGGCCGTGTCGAACCGTGCCCCCCAAATATTCTAGAGATTGAGAGGGGGGTCAGGTGACTTTTGGGTATATTGACGACCCAGCCCAGAGATTGAAGTACTGAGAGCACTCTGGCTGTGACATGATGACTCTTTTGCCGAGTCCGCTCTGATGAGCCAGTCGTCTAGGTATGGGTGAACCCGGATACCCTCTTGCCTAAGAAACGCATCTACTACCACCATTACCTTTGAAAAAGGTTCTGGGAGCTGTGGCGAGGCCAAAAGGCAAGGTCCGAAACTGGAAATGTCTTCCCAACACCGCAAATCGGAGGAACCGTTGGTGCGGGGGCCAAATAGGTATGTGCAAGTAAGTTCTTTTAGGTCCAGAGACGTGAGGAACTCTCCTGGCTGAACCGCCGCAATGACGGAGCGCAGGTTTTCCATGTGAAAATGCCGCACTCTCAAGAGACTTGTTGACTTCCTTCAAGTCGAAAATGGGCCGAAAAGACCCGCCTTTCGCGGAATCACAAAGTAAATGGAGTAACGATCGCAGCTGTGTTCGGCGGGAGGCACAGGGATCACCACCCCAAGGTGCAACAAGACTTGTAGGGTCTCCTCTACCGCCGCCCGTTTGACAGCAGTACCGCATTGGGACTCCAAGAACACGTCTCTCACCGGGGCATTGAATTCCAATCGGTAACGTTCTCTGATCAGGTCCAGGACCCACTGATCCAAGGTAATCTTGGTCCACTCCTCTAGAAAGAGGGAAAGGCATCCTCCTACAGCTGTAAAGGAGGCGTGGACTGGCGCACCATCATTGAGAGGGTCGCCCTTTAACTCCAGGCCTAGCACCGGCCGCTGCGGATCGCTTGTCCGAGAGAAAGGAGTTCCCTCTGCTGAAAACGGGCACGATGAGTAAACCCAGCAGAGCGCCCCGGGCGATACCTTCTAGCTTCACGCAAGCGAGGTGTAGAGGAGGAGGGAACCACCTGACCCTTGGAAGAAGGCCGCGGCCTATCCTCAGGTAACCGCTGGGTTTTAGCATTCCCCAGGTCTTTAACAATCCTCTCCAAATAAAGGAAGTCCCCAAAAGGGCAACTTCACCAGCCTTTGCTTAGAGGCCATGTCAGCCGCCCAATGCCGTAGCCACAGAAGGCTGCGGGTGGACACCGCCACAGACATGTTTAGCCGAAGCTCTGACCAGATCATAGAGGGCGTCAGCTAAAAATGACAAGGCTGACTCCATGCGCGGTGCAACCTCAGCGAGGGACTCCGCACCATCCACGGGCTGTTCCACTGACTGTTGTAACCAAGAAAGGCAGGCTCGAGCAGCATAAGAACTGCAAACAGACGCCCTTAAGGCTAGGCTCGAAATCTCAAAGGACCGTTTTAGCGCTGATTTGAGGCACCGGTCCTGAATGCCCTTCAGGGCGACCCCTCCCTCCCTCTACTGGGAGGGTGATCTTTTTTTGTCACCGCCGTGACTAAGGCATCCACTTTAGGCATCCCAAAACGGGCCAAGTGCTCCTCACTCAGAGGATAAAGATGCCCCATCGCCCTTGCCACTTTCAAGTGCCCCTCTGGGTCAGCCCATTGAGCAGAAATAAGCTCTTGGATGGAGTCATGCAAAGGAAAGGCTCGAGCAGGCTTCTTAGTACTTGCCATCCTTGGATTACCAGAGGAGGCCTCGCAAGGCATCACAGTTAAGTTCTGGCAGCTCATCGTGGTGGAAAATCCGAACCGCAGTGGGATCATCCAGAACCAGTGGCAAACCTTCCTCTGGCTCCTCAGACAACGAAGGCCTGTCAGATCCCTCAGAGTCCCCACAGCTCGACCACGGGAGGGGGGGGGGGGGGGGGGGGGGGGGGAAGTGCGCCGCTCTCCAACGGGGAATTTACCCATCTATGTTTAGCGTGCATACAACACTCAGGGGAATCCACTTCTGACATCTGCCCCGGGCCATCATCAGTCGGAGGGAGACCAGGTAGCAACGCAGTGTCAGACACCTGCGGCAGAGCTCTTTTCAGCATGAAGGTTTTATGTAAAGTAAGCACAAACTCAGGGGAGAAAAACTCAGCCTGACCTCCCGTCTCTGAATTAGGAGCTACGGGGAACGGAGCTCCTCTGGTAGCCTAGGCCCGAGGTGCCCCTCTGCTCACAGACTCCTCCGCAACCGCAGGGGTCGAGCCATGCGGCGCTTCCAAGATGGCGCCCGCTACCAGCTCCATTGAGCGTGAAGACTCATCGCTCGCCATGCTCGTACTGGCTCTACCGTCTATACAGCACGTTTTACCTCAAAGGACCGAGTCCACCGAGCTCCGGTCACGCTGCACGTCAATAAAAGCCTCAGAATAGCAGCGCATAAAAAGCGCGTTTTTTTTTTTAACACTGTGAGGAAAGTTGGAGGCAAACAGCTACAATGGTACTCCGGAGGCAGTAGAGGGTGGGAAAGGCAGGGACAGGGTGAACCTATATGCCTACATCCACAAGGGGGAAGTGGGAAAGGCAGGGAAAGGGCGAACCTATGTGCCTGCATCCAGAATGGGTAAGGCAGGGAAAGGGCGAACCCATGTGCCTGTATCCACAATGGATAAGGCAGGGAAAGGGCGAACCTATGTGCCTTTATGTGGGCACCACCAGCCACAACACCCCAGCTCAACTGGCCAAGCACAGGAGCTTCCCCAGGCAAAAATGTTCAAGGAGCTGAACAAGCTGCGTCCTACCCTGCTGGGAGATAGAAAAATACTGAGAGGCAGATGGAGCTAGCCGTCCTAGAGGCACTATGGTTTTCAGTGTTCTCTATCTCCCCCTGCTGGTAGGCGGACAAAACCCATTCGTAATGGATTCATCTGCTGCTGATGACAAGGAATACATTAAAAAGGATCTGTGACAGAGGAGAGCCCTGTGGTAACTCCAGAGGGGGATTGCCAAACATCAGATAAATTATCTTTCATCTTGACAACAAAAGTTCTTAAATCATTTCAATACCAGTCCCCTCTTTAGTTCCCTGCTAGTCAACAAAACTACGATTTTGGACTGTGAGCAGCTTTCCAACCCAAGGCCACACAGAGAAGACCCCCTGATCCTATGCAAGCTATACATTGTTGGGCCATGGGGCACCTTAAGAGAGACCAAAAGAAGGCCTATATCGCAGCCCTGCTGCAAAAAATCCAAAAGATGCGGAACCGAAGCACTGAAAAGAGATAGGCCCAAAGCCTTTATCCCTGTACTCCAATATCCTCCAAGTGCGCATCTCCATCAACGACATAGCACGTTGACAAGAGCAAAGCATAAACGCAAGGACCTGAGCAGAATAACCTTACTTAGCCAGGATAGCACTAACAAGATGCAGGCCGTAAGACAGAATCGATCCGAGTCCGGATGCACGACAGGACTCTGCGACCAGAGAACTCGCTGGACCTGAAGTCTAAAGAAAAAGCCATCCCGACGATGTCGAAGATCGGTGCACCACGTCCTTTGAGGCCAAGCAGGTGCCACGAAAATCAGACTTCCCCTATGCGTCTCTACCTTCTGAAGACAGCGCCTATCAGAAGCATACCTTAGACCGGCTGAGCAGGATTGTAGAAGATTGTCCATTCCCTGTGCTAAGGGAGCCTTTTGACGACTGAAGAACAGAGGAAGTTTTGCATTGCTGGCGGAAGCAAACCGAAGCGTTCCGGGATACCCCCAACAAACGAGGAACGGCCGAAACGCCACTTCGCTTAGCAACCACTCTCTTGAATGGAGCAGAAGACAACTGAGAAAGTTTGCGTGAACATTTAAGACCCCTGCTACTTAAGCCGCTGAAAGAACCATCAGATGGACCTCCACCCATTGAAGCAAGAGCGCCGTCAGCAATGGCAGACTCCCCGTACCTCATGATCTATTGAAAATTGCAACCACAGTAGCATTGTCTGACCTTAGTGGAACCGCTCGGCTTCTCTGAAGAAGAAAAACACCTCTGGAGCCCCAGAAGAAATCACTCTGGTCCCTAACAGGATGATTGAAAATAATGCCTTCTGAAGAGACCAGAGACCCTGAGGAAACTGCCCCTGACAGCAAGCCCCCCAGCCGAGGAAAATAGCATCTGTCGTAACTACAGACCATCTGGTCTGATCTAGAAGCATACCTTCGAACAAATTGGACTCCCAAAACCACCAATATAAACTGGTCTGCACTTAAAGTGAAAGAGGCAAAGTTTGATGAAGCGAAACCTCTGAAATGACCATCTCGACAACCACTAGGTCTGAAGAGATCTCTTGTGAGTCCTGGCCAGGCCACCACCTCGATCACTGCCGGACTGGTTCCCAAGGCTGTAGAGAACATCCCGCCGAAGGAGTGAAATCTGCCCGAAGCGACGAAATCTGAGTCTGCAACTTGAGGACCAGAGCAGACGGAAGAACATGCGACCGTGGCTTGTGTCGAACCTGACCCCCAGATACGTAATCGACAAAGAAGGCAGAAGACTGCTCTTCTGCACATTAACTACCCAATCTAGGATCTGCAAGAATGGTATTACCCGAGCTGCCATCTGAAGATACTTGTGGGAAGACCTTGCCCGGATCAACAAATCATCCAAATAAGGATGCAGTAAAATGCCTCTACCACAACTACCCTGACTGTGGTAAACGTACAAAGAGTAGATGCCAACCCGAAGGGAAGAGGCTGAAACTGAAAATGGTGGACTAGCACTGCAAAAGAAACAAAAGAAACGTTGATGTGCAGAACGAATAGGAATGTGAAAATAGGCTTCTGTAAAATCGAGAGAAGTCAGAAAACTCCCGTGACCGCACTGCAATAAAGACTCCATCCGAAAGGAGAGCACTTAACGGACTTGACGCCTTGAAATCTAAAATTGGATAGAAAAACTGTCTGTCTTTCTTGAAAACCAGAAAGTAAATGGAGTAACGATTAATTGCCAATGATCCGCCCAAGGGACAGGAGAAAATTGCTCGAAGGACCAGAAATCTGCAGACAGTAGCTCTGACGGCCCCGGAATGTGATGCGGAAACGGCAATGAGATTCTAGGAAAACATATGACAAAGGATGAACAAACTTGAATGCATATCCTTCTCACCTGGGCCCACCTCTCTTGAAATGGTGCGAATCGAGCGCCACGAGCGAGGAGAGCCTGAACCCGCACCACATCATTGCTGAAAGCGGAAGAACTAACCGTTATGTGTGAGACAGCAGAAAGACACATAACAGCAGACTTATGCCAAAATTGTAAACTAGGTATAACTCCTGTAACTGTAACATTACAGTACCTAGGTGACCTGTTGAGGATAACTCCAAAGGAAACAGTATACAAAGAGAAACCATTTTGCTTATTCTATTTATTTATTTTATTTTTTTTGTTTTTTCATTAACTGAGGATGCCATGCAAAACATGCTTCAGAACAAACATTGGGCTGACATAGCATAAAACAAAAGGACATTTGAAATATTTTGGTTAGGAAGCTAGAAACATTAGCTCAGCCTACGGTTCCCAGAGAGGGCGAAAATAGAAGATGAATCACCTAATGCCGAGAGTGCTATGCCCAGAGCTGAATAACCTGTCAGGTCCTGAGCACTGCTGCCCACTTGATTATATGCCTCATAAGCGTCCCACACAAGAGGCTTAGGAAGGGTAAAACCGCCCCAGCTAGCAGCTCCATTTTTAAACACCAAGCATGAGGCTTTCTGCAACAGACATCTCTCTCTCACTAGGTTCAGCTCTTAGCCTTTCCAACATAAACAGATTCAAAATGGCGGCGTTTCCCGCCGAAATCGGCACAGAGAGAAAGACGCGACCGGCGGTAAAATAACGAAATCGGACACCCCTCCGACGGCGCTGCCGAAACATCGATACCAGTAGCCTGCTACTGCTTTTAGAGGTGAAGGAACATCGGCACACATAGCTGCCCCTAAATCCCGTCGCTGAGACCAAAAAGACACGGAGCTCCCAGACATTGCAAAAAACAATTAAAATAGAAAACAGCTAATCAGCCAACAGCTGATCGCTACGGAGCTGCCCTGCTCGTTTTTACAGCCCAGAAATGGCTCTGCCAAGACAGCAGACCGGGAGGCTTTCTTTTTTTTTTAAACTGAGTAGCTGCCTCTCCCTGCCTCTACAGTTCTTACAACGAAGAGCTGAAGGAAAACGCACATCAGTCAAACTGTTCCTGACAACAGTCTGCAATGGAAAGCATCAGAATTTACCAAAGAATGCTTTTACTTCACGGAGGAACAGGAGGGAGGGACTCAACCACCCGAGTGTGGCACCCCCAGGGCAAACAGAGGCCCCCACGGACCTCAGCCCCTACCAAGCAGGTTTGTTTGGTTTTTTTTAAAGATGCACAGAAATAACCTGAACCTTTCAGTAGAAAATAACATTAATAAGAATTAATAAGAAAGAATAGACAAAAAGGAATGAGACTGAAGGACTCACCACCTTACACCTGCTGGAGACTGAGATTACTGGACCTTTCTCTAGCTGGCAAGGGCTCTTATTGGCTGGCTAGAGAGCCACAGTTTTTTTTCTCAGTCTCCACCTGCTGGAAGGCATACACAACCCATCAGTCACATTCTGGGCCGGTCCGGAGCAACGCTAAGGAAATGCCCAGTGCTTTCTACTAGCAGAAGATTGTACAACTCTCAAATACATACATTTGACGACAGTGCTCTGTTCTGGAAAAGATACAAGAACTCTTGATATGTGAAGTCATCACAAGCATGCTAGTTAGAAATCTTAAACCTATCTAAAATAGATTACTACATTAAAATACAAGTTAATTTACAGTGCAAAAACAATAGCAACTCCTTCAAACTCAAACCTAAAGTCAAATTAAATTCTTTCAGCACAATACCTGCTTTTACAGTTTCTTTCAAATCCAGGTCCATTCGTTGCATTTGTACAAACTGATGTAAGGCAGATATTGGGTTCAGATCTCCACGCCGATATTTTATTAAGAATTCCCTTGGTATTTTCTTTGGAAGAAGTGCAGCAGTCAGAGGTGGTGTAACAACTTTTGACAATAATGGCTCTGAAAACTGACCTAAAACAAAATGGTTTAAACATGATCTAACTAACAAGAAAAAGTATTTTTAATGCAAACACGCTGTCAGAACTAAAGCAGGAAACACATTTCTTAAACACTTCTTTCTAAAAAAAAAAACAAGGATCTTTCCAAAAGCCCCAAACTGAGTTTACATAGAAAAAAGTATTTCTAAACAATTATATAACGAAAAGAAACAAAGAAACTTACCTGTAGTAAGTAATACAGGCACCAGGTATTGTGAGGACAGTAGGTCATTCATTCTCGCATGTGGGTGATGTCATCCATGTTGCCCGGTGCACAGCATTATAAGCTAAAAATAGCTTTAAGAGCATGAGCTGTATAGAGAGAGGTGTGACCAGCAGAAGAAAGGAGGTGTTTATGCCCCTTTATAAGTCCTTGGTAAAGCCCTACCTGGAGTATTGTGTTCAGTTTTGGAGGCTGCATCTTGCTAAGGATGTAAAAAGAATTGAAGCGGTGCAAAGAAAAGCTACAAAAATGGTATGGGATTTGCGTTACAAGATGTACGAGGAGAGACTTGCTGACCTGAACATGTATACCCTGGAGGAAAGGAGAAACAGGGGTGATATGATACAGACGTTCAAATATTTGAAAGGTATTAATCCGCAAACTAACCTTTTCCGGAGATGGGAAGGCGGTAGAATTAGAGGACATGAAATGAGATTGAAGGGGGGGCAGACTCAAGAAAAATGTCAGGGAGTATTTTTTCATGGAGAGAGTGGTGGATACTTGGAATGCCCTCCCACGGGAGGTGGTGGAGATGAAAACGGTAACGGAATTCAAAAATGCATGGGATAAACATAAAGGAATCCTGTTCAGAAGGAACGGATCCTCAGAAGCTTAGCGGAGATTGGGTAGCAGAGCCGTTGGTGGGAGGTGGGGCTAGTGCTGGGCAGACTTCTACGGTCTGTGCCTGAAAATGGCAGATACAAATCAAAGTCAGGTACACACATAAGTTTACCTTGTTGGGCAGACTGGATGGACCGTACAGGTCTTTCTCTGCCATCAACTACTATATGCACGAGTGCCTTCCCGACTGCAACTAAAGAACAGGACAAGCAGTACACATGAAAACAACTCCTAGGGGAGATGGGAGGCTATGTGAGAATGCATGGCCTGCTGTCCTTGGAGAATACCTGCAACAGGTAAGTATCTTTGCTTCTGCTAGTCACACCTCTCTCTATACAGCCTAGCAACCTTCTAGTTACGGCCACCGCCTTGTCACATGGTTTCATCGCCTTCAGATCCTCAGGTGATAGTATCTGAGGATCTGAAGGCGATGAAACCGTGTGACAAGGCGGTGGCGGTAACTAGAAGTTTGCTAGGCTGTATAGAGAGAGGTGTGACCAGCAGAAGAAGGGAAAATTAGGTTCTTACCTTGGTAATTTTCTTTCCTTTAGTCATAGCAGATGAAGCCATTACGTATGGGTTGTGTCCATCAACCAGCAGGGGGAGATAGAGAGCACTCAACTTTTCACAGTGCCTCATGGCCAGCCAGCTCCACTGCCTCTTCAGTATTTGAAGCTTCCAAAGCAGTATGGCAAACCACAATGGGAATAACATGAACTTTCCTCACAGCGAACGATGGCCCTTAACAAGGGCATGAACTCAAAAGGAGGGAATGAACACATCCTCCTGGAGGGAATAAACTCGTCCTCCTCATTGTATAACTGGAGGGGATACACGCAACCTCCTGGAGGGAATAAACTCATCCTCCAAAACATAAACTGGAGAAAATGGACTCATCCTTCTATAAGTGAACATGAATCCTGAAGACTGTTTTCCAACTTTCTCCCAAGGAAGAAACTTCAGGAAACAAGAACAGAACCTGAAACAGATTCACAGCATAAAGACAATCATATAGGGAGGGCTCATGGCTTCATCTGCTATGACTAAAGGAAAGAAAATTACCAAGGTAAGAACCTAATTTTCTCTTCCTTGTCATCAAGCAGATGAAGCCATTACATATGGGATGTAACAAAGCAATCCCTATATAGGTTGGGAACAGGTCACACCACACGCCAGCACTTGTGCTCCAAAACACGCATCCCTCCTAGCAGCCACATTCAGCCTGTAATGTCGGGCAAAAGAGAGCTTAGAAACCCATGTTGCTGCACTGCATACCTCTTGACGAGAGAGTGCTCCAGTTTCAGCCCAAGAGGAAGAAATCGCTCTGGTAGAATGCACCTTAAAGGCTACAGGCAGAGACCGGCCGGCAAGCAGATAAGCTGAAAAGATAGTTTCTTTGAGCCAGCGGGCAATAGTGGCTTTAGACGCTGGAGACCCTCTGCGAGGACCTGATAGCAAAACAAACAGATGATCATAGATCCTGAAAGAGATAGTAACTCGCAGATACTGCAGCAGAGTCCTGCGCACATCCAACAGGTGCAACTGCCCAAAAGATTCTGAAAATCCTCCTTATCAAAGGAGGGCAAGAAAATAGGCTGGTTTAGGTGAAACGCTGAAACCACACGGTCCGAACCGTGACCCCGGACTCTGAGAATTGCAGAAATGGGTCTCTACAGGACAGCGCCTGGAGCTCTGACACCCGTCTCGCCGAAGTAATGGCCACAAGAAAAACGGCCTTTAGTGTCAAATCTTTCTCCGATGCTCGCCGAAGCGGCTCAAAAGGAGAAGCCTGCAGGGCCTTCAAAACTAGCCCCAGGTTCCAAGCTGGACAGGGTGCTCGCACGGAAGGCCGGAGCCGAAGCACCCCACTAAGAAACCGTGCCACATCTGGATGAGCAGCTAAAGACACGCCTTCAACCTTACCACGAAGGGTGGCCAACGCTGCCACTTGCACCCACAGGGAATTATAGGCCAAGCCTATTTGTACACCATCCTGCAAAAAGTCCAGAATCGGCGAGACAGGAGCCCGCATGGGTGTGATCGCTTTTGAAGCACACCAAGACTCAAACTGGCGCCAAATCCTGGCATAAGCCACGGAAGTGGAATGCTTGCGGGCCTGCATGAGAGTGGAAATGACTCTGTTTGAATAGCCTTTGTCCCTCAATTGCGCCCTCTCAATCGCCATGCCATAAGACCAAAGCGGCAGGCATCCTCCATGGCTACCGGGCCCTATGACAACAGGTTCGGTACCAGAGGTAAAGGAAGGGGAGCCTCCACTAACATCTGTCGGAGGTCCGCATACCAAGGCCTCCTGGGCCAATCAGGACCACTTCTCCTGGGTGCAGCCGAGGAGGGAACACATATAGTAGGCCCGGAGGCCAGGGCTGAGTCAAGGCATCCAACCCTGCTGAGCGAGGATCTCTCCGTCTGCTGAAGCAGCACGGGACTTTGGCATTTGAACTTGTCGCCATAAGATCCATCACAGGCTTGCCCCATTTGGCACATATCTGCAGGAATACTTATCTGCTAGTTCCCATTCTGCTGGATCGATCTGATGCCTGCTTAGATAATCGGCTTCCACGTTGCTCTGACCTGCAATGTGAGCTGCCGACAGAAACTGAAGATGCAGCTCGGCCCAGTGGCAAATCTGTTCGGCCTGCACGGCCAGTGCTCTGCACTGAGTGCCGCCTTGTCGATTTATGTAGGCCACTGCTGTCGTGTTGTCCGACATCACTCTGACAGCCAATCCTTCCTGGGTCAATTGAAAGGCCAGAAGCGCCTGAAACACCGCTTTCAACTCCAGGCGGTTGATGGACCACTCCGACTCCTCGGATGTCCATAGACCCTGGGCATTCTTCCTCTTGCAATGTGCGCCCCAACCCTTCAGGCTGGCAGCTGTCACTACTAGACACCAATCGGGGAGCGCCAGCGGCATTCCTCGCCGCAGCATGCTTTCTGAGAGCCACCATTCCATGCTGAGTCGGGCCGCAGGGAGCCAAGAAAGTCTGCATTGATAATCCTGAGAAACTGGAGACCATCTTTGAAGTAAAGAATACTGTAGAGGTCTCAGGTGCGCTCTCGCCCAGGGCACCACTTCCAATGTGGCTGTCATCGATCCCAGCAGCTGGACAATGTCCCAAGCTTGCGGGCGGGGCATCCTCAGGAGCAGACGGACCTGATTCTGAAGCTTGCACCGCCTTAGCTCGGGTAGGTATACATAGCCCGAGTCTGTGTCGAACCTGGCCCTCAAATATTCTAGAGACTGCGAGGGGGTCAGGTGACTTTTGGCCATATTGACAACCCAGCCTAGAGATTGAAGTACTGAGACCACTCTGGCTGTAGCTTGATGACTCTCTGTAGCAGAGTCCGCTCTGATGAGCCAGTCGTCTAGGTACGGGTGAACCCGGATACCTTCTCGCCTGAGCAAAGCAGCTACTACCACCATTACCTTCGAAAAGGTTCGGGGAGCTGTGGAGAGGCCAAAAGGCAAGGCCCGGAACTGGAAATGTTTTCCCAACACCGCAAACCTCAGAAACTTCTGGTGCGGGGGCCAAATTATGGTGCGGGGGCCAAATTAGTATGTGCAAGTAAGCTTCTTTCAGGTCTAGAGACGTGAGAAACTCTCCTGGCTGTACCGCAGCAGTGACGGAGCGCAGGGTTTCCATGTGGAAATGCCACACTCTCAGGGACTTGTTTAATTCTTTTAAGTCCAGAATAGGGCGAAAAGACCCACCTTTTCGCGGCACCACAAAGTAGATGGAGTATCGGCTGTAGCCGTGTTCGGCGGGAGGTACCGGGGACACGGCCCCTAACTGAATCAGGCCTTGCAAAGTCTCCTCTACCGCCGCCCATTTGGCGGCAGAACCGCATTGGGACTTCACAAACACGTCTCTTACTGGGGTGTTGAATTCTATTCTGTAGCCATCTCTGATCAGGTCCAGAACCCACTGATCTGAGGAAATATTGGCCCACTCCTCGGCAAAGAGGGAAAGACGTCCTCCGATGACAGAAAGCGAGGAGGGGGCCGGCGCACCATCATTGAGAGGGTCGTCCCTGAACTCCAGGCCTAGAGCCGGTGGCTGCGGAACGCTTGTCCGAGCGAAAGGAGTTCCTCTGCTGAAAAACGGGCACGAGAAGTGAACCCAGCAGAATGCCCCAGGCGGTACCTTCTAGCTTCACGGAAGCTGCTACTACTACTATTTAGCATTTCTATAGCGCTACAAGGCATACGCAGCGCTGCACAAACATAGAAGAAAGACAGTCCCTGCTCAAAGAGCTTACAATCTAATAGACAAAAAATAAATAAAATAAGCAAATCAAATCAATTAATGTGAACGGGAAGGAAGAGAGGAGGGTAGGTGGAGGCGAGTGGTTACAGGTGGTTACGAGTCAAAAGCAATGTTAAAGAGGTGGCCTTTCAGTCTAGATTTAAAGGTGGCCAAGGATGGGGCAAGACGTAGGGGCTCAGGAAGTTTATTCCAGGCATAGGGTGCAGCGAGACAGAAGGTGCGAAGTCTGGAGTTGGCAGTAGGGGAGAAGGGAACAGATAAGAGGGATTTATCCATGGAGCGGAGTGCACGGGAAGGGGTGTAGGGAAGGACGAGTGTGGAGAGATACTGGGGAGCAGCAGAGTGAGTACATTTATAGGTTAGTAAAAGAAGTTTGAACAGGATGCAAAAAGAGATAGGGAGCCAGTGAAGGGTCTTGAGGAGAGGGGTAGTATGAGTAAAGCGACCCTGGCGGAAGACGAGACGGGCAGCAGAGTTTTGAACTGACTGGAGAGGGGAGAGGTGACTAAGTGGGAGTCCAGCAAGAAGCAGATTGCAGTAGTCTAAACGAGAGGTGACAAGGGTGTGGATGAGGGTTTTGGTAGAGTGCTCGGAAAGAAAGGGGCGGATTTTACGAATGTGTAAAGAAAGAAACGACAGGTCTTGGCAATCTGCTGGATATGAGCAGAGAAGGAGAGAGAAGAGTCAAAGATGACCCCAAGGTTTCGAGCTGAGGAGACAGGGAGAATGAGAGAGCCATCAACAGAAATAGAAAACGGGGGGAGCGGGGAGGTGGGTTTGGTGGGGAAAATGAGAAGCTCGGTTTTGGTCATATTTAATTTCAGGTGGCGCTGAGACATCCAGGCAGCAATGTCAGACAAGCACGCTGAAACTTTGGTTTGGATGCAAGATGAGATATCAGGGGTAGAAAGGTAGATTTGGGAGTCATCAGCATAGAGATGGTAGGAAAAGCCATGGGATGAGATTAATGAACCAAGGGAAGAAGTGTAGATAGAAAAGAGGAGGGGACCAAGAACAGAACCCTGAGGTACGCCGACAGGCAGAGGGATACAAGTAGAAGAGGATCCACCAGAGTGAACACTAAAGGTGCGGAGGGAGAGGTAGGAAGAGAACCAGGAAAGGACAGAACCCTGGAATCCAAGTGAGGACAGGGTATCGAGAAGTATGCTGTGATCGACAGTGTCAAAAGCAGCGGAAAGATCAAGAAGAATGAGGATGGAATATTGACCTCTGGATTTAGCCAGTAATAGGTCATTGGAGACTTTAGTAAGCGCAGTTTCGGTTGAGTGGAGAGGGCAAAAACCAGATTGTAGTGGGTCAAGAATAGCATGTGAGGAGAGAAAATCAAGGCAGCGGCGGTGAACAGCACGCTCAAGTAATTTGGAGAGAAAAGGAAGGCGGGAGATGGGTCGGTAATTAGAGGGACAAGTAGGGTCGAGTGAAGGCTTCTTAAGGAGAGGTGTGACCACAGCATGTTTAAAGGCAGCAGGGACAGTCACAGTGGAAAGTGAGAGGTTGAGAATGTGACAGATAAAAGGAATAAGAGCAGGAGAGATGGCATTAAGAAGGTGGGTGGGAATGGGATCAGAAGAACAGGTGGTACATTTTGAGGAAGAAAGGAGAAGTGTAGATTCCTCAATAGTAACTTCAGGAAAGGAGGAAAGGGAATGAGGGGAAGGAGAGAGAGGGGAATGGACTAGTGGAGGGAAGAGGTGGTGAGGTAGAGAAAGCAAGGTTTATCTTTTGAACCTTGTTGTGAAAGAATTCAGCAAGGGTCTGAGGAGATAATGAAGGGGGAGTTGGGGGAGGGGGCACCTTGAGGAGAGAGTTCAATGTGGTGAACAGAAGTCGAAGATTAGAGCCAAGAGAGTTGGTCAGTTGGATATAATAATCCTGTTTGGCACGTAAAACAGCAGATTGGAAGGAGGTCAGCATGAACTTAAAGTGTAAGAAATCAGCAAGGGCCCGAGATTTCCGCCAGAGGCGTTCGGCGGAGCGGGTACAGGAACATAGGTAGCGGATATTAGAAGTCAGCCAAGGTTGGGGTTTTGTACGCCTTACAGGGCGGGTCATCAAAGGTGCAAGAGTGTCTAAGGCAGAGGATAGAGTATTGTTGTAAGAAGAAACAGCCTCGTTGACAGACGTGGATGGTGCCACAGTAGAGAGGAGGTTTGAAACATGGGAGGATAGAGATGAAGGGTCAATATCGTGAAGATTCCTAGATAAATTAGATAAGATAGGACGGGACTGGGAGGGTGGAAGTGTGAAAGTTATAAGATGGTGATCAGAGGAGGGAAGATCAGAGGCAAGGAAACTAGGGGGTGAACAGCTGGAGGAGAAAATGAGATCAAGACAGTGACCATTTTGATGAGTGGGGGAGGTGGAGCATAGTTGGAGATTAAAGGAAAACGTTAAAGCGAGTAACTTGGAAATATAAGAGTTGGAAGGATCATTAGCAGGAATATTAAAGTCACCAAGGATGAGAGAGGGGGAGGCAGGATCATGGAAGAAGGCAAGCCAGGCATCAAAGTCACTGAGAAAGGATGAAAGGGACTTACCAGGAGGACAATAAATGACCGCTATTCGAAGAGGCAGAGGAGAGAAAAGGCGGATAGAGTGGACTTCAAAGGAGGAAAAACAGTGAGATTGAGGTGGAAGAAGGGGTTGAAATCTGACACAAGGGTAGGATCCCATACCTCCCTGCTCGTTTACATAAAAGAAGACCTTGACTACTGCAACTTACTCCTCACCGGCCTCCCACTTAGTCACCTATCCCCCCTTCAATCTGTTCAGAACTCTGCTGCACATCTTATATTCCGCCTGAACCGATATACTCATATCCCCCTCTCCTCAGGTCACTTCACTGGCTTCCAATCAGATACCGCATTCAGTTCAAGCTTCTCTTTCTTACCTACAAATGCACTCAGTCTGCTGCCCCTCACTACCTCATCTCCCCTTACGTTCACGCCCGAAACCTCCGTTCACAGGACAAATCCCTCCTCTCATTACCCTTCTCCACCACTGCCAACTCCAGGCTCCGCTCATTCTGCCTCGCCTCACCCTATGCTTGGAACAACCTTCCCGAGGCCATACGCCAAGCCCCCTCCCTGCCCATCTTCAAGTCTTTGCTTAAAGCCCACCTCTTCAATGCTGTGTTCGGCACCTAACTCTTACCGTTCAGGAAATCCAGACTGCCCCAATTTGACTGCCCCTATCGGACTGACTGTTCACGTGTCCTTTAGATTGTAAGCTCTTTGAGCAAGGACTGTCCTATGTTAAAATTGTACAGCGCTTTAGAAATGTTAAGTAGTAGTAGTAGTAACATAAGGATAGCCATACTGGGTCAGACCAATGGTCCACCTAGCCCAGTATCCTGTTTCCAGCAGTTGCCAATCCAAGTCACAAGTACCTGGCAGAAACCCAATTGGTAGCAACATTCCATGCTACCAATCTCAGGGCAAGCAGTGTCTCCCCCCTCCCCACCCCCCCCCCCCCCCCCCATGTACATCAACAACAGACTATGGACTTTCCCTCCAGGAACTTGTCCAAACCTTTTTTAAACCCTGATACTATAACCACTTTTACCACATCCTCCAGCAATGAGTTCCAGAGCTTACCTATTGTTTGAGTGACAAAATATTTCCTCCCATTTGTTTTAAAAGTATTTCCATGCAATTTTGAGTGTTCTCTGGTCTTTGCACCTTTTTGAATGAGTACAAAGGATTCACCTCCACTCACTCCGGATTCTGTAGATCTCAATCATTTCCCCCCTCAGCTGTCTTTTCCAAACTGAAGAGGGGGGGGGGGGAAGGGACTTGATATACCGCCTTTCTGAGGTCTTTGCAACTACATTCAAAGCGGCTTACATATATTCAGGCACTTATTTTGTACTACTACTAAACATTTCTAGAGCGCTACTAGGGTTACGCAGCGCTGTACAAATGGAGGGTTAAGTGACTTGCCCAGAGTCGCAAGAGGCTGCAGTGGGAATCAAACTCAGTTCCCCAGGATCAAAGTCCACTGCGCTAACCACTAGGCTACTCCTCCACTCCTAACCTCTTTAGTCTTTCCTCATACGGGAGCAGTACCATCTCCTCTTTCATTTTGGTTGCTCTTCTTTAAACCTTTTCTAATTCCGCTATATCTTTTTGAGATACAGCAACCAGAACTGAATGCAATACTCAAGGTGAAGTCACACCATGGAGTGATGATACAGAGGCATAATATTTTGCATCCCTCTCATATGCTTAGCATTTCGCTTGCTTTTTTGGCTGCCGCACACTGTTACTTGTATCAAAATAATTTGGTTCCCAAAACGATCTCTGAAAGTCTTTAGAATGTTCCAAATTGATCGAAGTTCTAGAAGATTGATATGAAAAGCGACTGACTGGGAGGCCAAGTACCCCGAATGTGAAATCCACCTACATGAGCTCCCCAGTCTAAGTAGGATGCATCTGTAGTCACAATTTTGTGTGGAGGTGGAATAGAGTCCCCCAGAGTCAAATTGGTCCAAATTAACCACCAGCGGAGAGACTGAGCTGTGGCATAACCACGATAACATCTGCTAGGTTCCCAGTGGCCCGATGTCAAGAAGCAAAAGTCCACTTGGGCTCTCCTGAAATGAAGACGTGCCATAGAAGTAACATGTACGGTGGAGGCAATGTGGCTCAGCAAACTCAACATCTGCCGACCTGTAACCTGCTGGCTGCTGCAAACCTGGCTGGCAATTGCAATAAGGGCAGGTGTCCGATATTTGGGAAGAAAGCCTCAAGCTTGCACTGTTGTCTAGCAGAGCTCCTACATACTCCAATGGATAAATGGGCTAGACACAGGGCTTGGGATAATCTATTTCAAACCCTTAGCAACTCCAACATCTCTTGGGAAAATCCACTGCTTATTTCTGGGATCTTGCCAGGTACTTGTGACCTGGATTGGTCAATGTTGGAAACAGGATACTGGGCTTGATGAACCTTCGGTCTGTCCCAGTATGGCATGTACTTATGACCAGTCAATCATGAAGGTAAGGAAGCTACTACTACTACTACTACTTAGCATTTCTATAGCGCTACTAGGGTTACGCAGCGCTGTACAAGTTAAAACATGGGGAAAGGACAGTCCCTGCTCAAGAGAGCTTACAATCTAAAGGTAACAAACTATGTAGTCAGTGTATGGAAGCACATGTACCAGTCTGCCTTCAAGGTAAAAGTACTTAAGATGGCAGAGATTCAGTGGCTCGAAAGGAGCTTCCATCAGCTGGATGAGAATGACATTCAGGACCATGACACAAATGGCGGTTTGATAGTTGGCTTTGACAAAAGCAAACCTCGCACAAAGTGAACAACAAGAGACTGTCCAGAGATGGACTTACCCTCCATTAGTGATAAGCACTAATTGCACTGAGATGAACCCTTACGTAGTTGGTCTTAAGATCAGACTCGGAAAGATGTAGAAGGAAACTAAGCAGGATCTGTGTAGGGCAAGAAAAAGGAGGGGCTTTGTGATTCATTTGAATGGCAAAGAGATCCACTGAGAGGGTGTCCCACGCTTGAAAGATCTTGCAGGTAACACCCATGTTGAGAGGCCAGTCGTGCAGTTGCACAACCCTGCTCAGCCTATTGGCCAGACTGTTTTTGCCTGCCAGATAAGTGGCTCGAAGGAACATGCCATGCCAGAGAGCACAGCACCACATCCGGATGGCCTCCTGACACACGGGGCGTGTTCTGATGCCCCCTGCTTGTTGGTGTAATACATGACAACCTGAATGTCTGTTTAAATGAGCACAATTTGGCGAGACAGCCTATCTCTAAAAGCCTTTAGAGCGTTCCATATCACCCGGAGCTGCTGAAGATTGATCTGAAGATCTGTTTCCTGTGCAGTTCCTTAAGTTTGAAGCCCATCCACATAAACTCCCCAACCCAGAAGAGATGCATCCGTCGACAGCACCTTTTGCGGCTGATGAATTTGGAATTGTCCCAGAATTCCCGTGACTTGACACCACAGAGAAGGCAAAGTCCATTGGGCTAACCTCATGTGAAGGCGTGTAATGGGTGCTAAGTATGGGAAAATTAGGTTCTTACCTTGGTAATTTTCTTTCCTTTAGTCATAGCAGATGAAGCCATTACGAATGGGTTGTGTCCATCAACCAGCAGGGGGAGATAGAGAGCACTCAAAAACCATAATAGCTCTTGGCCAGCTAGCTCCACTGCCTCTTCAGTATTTGAAGCTTCCAAAGCAGTATACAGACCGCAATGGGAATAACATTCCTCACAGCGAACGATGGCCCCATAACAGGAGCATTAACTCAAAAGGAGGGAATGAACTCATCTTCCTGTAACTGAAAGGAGGGAATGAACTCATCCTCCAGTAACTCAAAGGAGGGAATTAACTCATCCTCCTGTACTTGAACATGAATCCTGAAGACTGTTTTCCAACTTTCTCCCAAGGAAGGACTAAATCTTCAGGAAAGAAACTGAACATCAAATAGAGTCACATCAGCACACAATCAGACAGGGAGGGCTCATGGCTTCATTTGCTATGACTAAAGGAAAGAAAATTACCAAGGTAAGAACCTAATTTTCCCTTCCTTGTCATCAAGCAGATGAAGCCATTACGAATGGGATGTAACAAAGCAATCCCTAGACAGGGTGGGAACAAGCCACACCACGCACTAACACTTGAGCTCCAAAGCGCAAATCCCTCCTAGCAGCCACATCCAACCTGTAATATCGGGCAAATGAGAGTTTAGAAGCCCATGTTGCTGCACTGCATATCTCATGAAGAGAGAGTGCTCCAGTTTCAGCCCAAGAGGAAGAAATCGCTCTTGTAGAATGCACCTTAAAGGCTACAGGCGGAGACCGGCCGGCTAGCAGATAAGCTGAGAAGATAGCTTCTTAGAGCCAGCGGGCAATAGTGGCTTTAGACGCTGGAGACCCTCTGCGAGGACCTGATAACAATACAAAAGGATGATCAGAGGTTCTGAAAGAATTTGTAACTCGCAGATACTGCAGTTGCACCTGCGCACATCCAAAAGGTGCAACTGCCCAAAATATTCAGGAAACACCTCCCTATCAAAGGAGGGTAGAAAAATAGGTTGGTTTAGGTGAAACGCTGAAACCACCTTAGGCATTAAGGAAGACACGGTAGGCACCGTGACCCCGGACTCTGAGAATTGCAGAAATGGGTCTCAACAGGACAGTGCCTGGAGTTCTGACACCTGTCTCGCCGAAGTAATGGCCACTAAAATGACGGCCTTTAGGGTGAGATCTTTCTCAGAAGCATGCCGCAGCAGCTCAAAAGGAGAACCCTGAAGAGCTTTTAAAACCAGCACCAGGTTCCAAGCTGGACCAGGTGCCCGCACGGGAGGACGGAGCCGAAGTACCCCTCTAAGAAACCGTGCAACATCTGGATGTGCAGCTAAAGACACGCCTTCAACCTTACCACGAAGGGAGGCTAATGCTGCCACTTGCACCCGAAGGGAATTGTAGGCCAAGCCTTTTTGTACACCATCCTGCAAAAAGTCCAGAATCGGCGAGACTGGAGCCCGCATGGGTGTGATCGCCTTTGAAACACACCATGACTCAAACAGTCTCCAAATCCTGGCATAAGCCACAGAAGTGGACCGTTTGCGGGCCTGCAGGAGAGTGGAAATAACATTGTTAGACTAGTCTTTGTCTCTCAGTTGCGCCCTCTCAATAGCCATGCCGTAAGACCAAAGCGGCAGGCATCCTCCATGGTTACCGGGCCCAGTGACAACAGGTTCAGTACCAGATGCAACGGCCAGGGAGCCTCCACCAGCTTCCGCTGAAGGTCCGCATACCACGGACTCCTGGGCAAGTCCGGGGCGATGAGAACCACCTCTCCTGGATAAAGCCGAATCCGCAGGAGCACTCGCCCTATCAAAGGCCACGGAGGAAACACATACAGGAGGCCCATAGGCCAGGGTTGAGCCAAGGCATCCAACCCCGTCACACGAGGATCTCTCCGTGTGCTGTAAAAGCACAGGACTTTGGCATTTGCGCTTGAGGCCATAAGATCTGCTACGGGCGTCCCCCATTTGGCACAGATCTGCAGGAATACTTCGTCTGCAAGTTCCCACTCCGCTGGATCGATTTGATGCCTGCTTAGATAATTGGCTTGCACGTTCCTCTGATCTGCAATATGAGCTGCTGACAGAAACTGCAGATATAGCTCGGCCCAGTGGCAAATTTGTTCGGCCTGCGCGGCTAGAGCTCTGCACTGAGTGCCGCCTTGTCGTTTTATGTAGGCCACTGCTGTTGTGTTGTCCGACAGAACTCGGACAGCCAATCCTTCCAGGGACAATTGAAAGGCTAGTAGCGCATGAAATACCGCTTTCAACTCTAGGCGGTTGATGGACCACTCCAACTCGTCGGGTGTCCAGAGACCCTGGGCATGCTTCCCCTTGCAATGTGCGTCCCAACCCTGCACGCTGGCATCTGTCACCACTAGGTACCAATTGGGGAGCGCCAGCGACATTCCTTGCCACAACATGCTGTCTGAGAGCCACCACTCCATGCTGAGCTGGGCTGCAGGGAGCCACGTGAGTCTGCATTGATAATCCTGAGATACTGGAGACCATCGAAGAAGTAGGAATACTGCAGAGGTCTCAGGTGCGCTCTCGCCCAGGGCACCAATTCCAAGGTGGCCGACATCGATCCCAATAGTTGGACAATGTCCCAAGCTCACGGGCGGGGCATCCTCAGGAGCAGACGGACCTGATTCTGAAGCTTGCACCGCCTTTGCTCGGATAGGAATACATATCCCGAGTCTGTGTCGAACCGTGCCCCCAAATATTCTAGTGATTGCGAGGGGGTCAGGTGACTTTTGGCCATATTGACGACCCAGCCCAGAGACTGAAGTACTGAGACCACTCTGGCTGTAGCTTGATGACTCTCTGTAGCAGAGTCCGCTCTGATGAGCCAGTCGTCTAGGTACAGGTGAACCCGGATACCTTCTCGCCTGAGAAAAGCAGCTACAACACCATTACCTTGGAAAAGGTTCGGGAAGCTGTGGCGAGGCCCGAAACTGGAAATGTTTTCCCATCACCGCAAACTGCAGAAACTTCTGGTGCGGGTGCCAAACTGGAATGTGCAAGTAAGTTTCTTTCAGGTCCAGAGACTTGAGAAACTCTCCTGGCTGTACCGCCACAATGACGGAGCGCAGGGTTTCCATGTGAAAATGCCGCACCCTTAAGGACTTGTTTAGCTCTTTTAAGTCCAGGTTCGGGCGAAAAGACCCGCCTTTTCGTGGCACCACAAAGTAAATGGAGTAGCGGCCTAGACCTTGTTTGGCGGGAGGCACCGGGGTCACAGCCCCTATCTGGCAAAGACTGTGCAAAGTCTCCTCTACCACCGCCTGTTTGGCGGCAGAACCGCATCGGGACTCCACAAACAGGTGTCTTACCGGGGCATAGAATTCTATTCGGTAACCATCTCTGATCAGGTCCAGAACCCACTGATCTGAGGAAATCTTGGCCCACTCCTCGAAAAAGAGGGAAGGTCTTCCTCCTACTGCAGGAAACGAAAAGAGGGGGCCGGCGTACCATCATTGAGAGGGTCGCCCCTGAACTCCAGGCCTTGAGCCTGAGACTGCGGAACGTTTGTCCGAGCGAAAGGAGTTCCTCTGCTGAAAACGGCCACACAAAGTGAACCCAGCAGAACGCCCCGGGCGGTACCTTCTAGCTTCACGGAAGCGAGGTCTATAAGAGGAGTGAACCGCCTGACCCTTGGAGGAAAGGCGCGGCCTATCCTCGGGTAAGCGCTGAGGTTTGGAATCCCCCAGGTATTTCACAATCTTTTCCAACTCCTCACCAAACAGCAGAAGGCCTTGATAGGGCAACTTCACCAACCTTTGCTTAGAGGCCATGTCCGCCGCCCAATGTCGTAGCCAAAGAAGACAGTGAGCCGTCACTGCTACTGCCATTTGTTTAGCCGAAGCTCTGACAATATCATAAAGGGCGTCAGCCAAAAAGGACAGGGCCGACTCCATCCACGGAGCCACCTCAGAAAGGGACTCCGCTCCATCACCGGGCTATTCAACTGCCTGTTGCAACCATGCTAGGCAGGCTCTCGCAGCATAACAACTGCACTTTCTGAAGGGGAATTTACCCTTCTGCGCTTCTCATGCGGCCAGTTATCAGGAAAAAAAAACGCCTCAGAGGGCAATCCCAGGCCAGTATCCACCGGAGGAGAAGTTAGGGGGGCCATAGAAGACCACTGCGGCTGTGCTCTTATAAACATACAGTGGGGGAAATAAGTATTTGATCCCTTGCTGATTTTGTAAGTTTGCCCACTGACAAAGACATGAGCAGCCCATAATTGAAGGGTAGGTTATTGGTAACAGTGAGAGATAGCACATCACAAATTAAATCCGGAAAATCACATTGTGGAAAGTATATGAATTTATTTGCATTCTGCAGAGGGAAATAAGTATTTGATCCCCCACCAACCAGTAAGAGATCTGGCCCCTACAGACCAGGTAGATGCTCCAAATCAACTCGTTACCTGCATGACAGACAGCTGTCGGCAATGGTCACCTGTATGAAAGACACCTGTCCACAGACTCAGTGAATCAGTCAGACTCTAACCTCTACAAAATGGCCAAGAGCAAGGAGCTGTCTAAGGATGTCAGGGACAAGATCATACACCTGCACAAGGCTGGAATGGGCTACAAAACCATCAGTAAGACGCTGGGCGAGAAGGAGACAACTGTTGGTGCCATAGTAAGAAAATGGAAGAAGTACAAAATGACTGTCAATCGACAAAGATCTGGGGCTGCACGCAAAATCTCACCTCGTGGGGTATCCTTGATCATGAGGAAGGTTAGAAATCAGCCTACAACTACAAGGGGGGAACTTGTCAATGATCTCAAGGCAGCTGGGACCACTGTCACCACGAAAACCATTGGTAACACATTACGACATAACGGATTGCAATCCTGCAGTGCCCGCAAGGTCCCCCTGCTCCGGAAGGCACATGTGACGGCCCGTCTGAAGTTTGCCAGTGAACACCTGGATGATGCCGAGAGTGATTGGGAGAAGGTGCTGTGGTCAGATGAGACAAAAATTGAGCTCTTTGGCATGAACTCAACTCGCCGTGTTTGGAGGAAGAGAAATGCTGCCTATGACCCAAAGAACACCGTCCCCACTGTCAAGCATGGAGGTGGAAATGTTATGTTTTGGGGGTGTTTCTCTGCTAAGGGCACAGGACTACTTCACCGCATCAATGGGAGAATGGATGGGGCCATGTACCGTACAATTCTGAGTGACAACCTCCTTCCCTCCGCCAGGGCCTTAAAAATGGGTCGTGGCTGGGTCTTCCAGCACGACAATGACCCAAAACATACAGCCAAGGCAACAAAGGAGTGGCTCAGGAAGAAGCACATTAGGGTCATGGAGTGGCCTAGCCAGTCACCAGACCTTAATCCCATTGAAAACTTATGGAGGGAGCTGAAGCTGCGAGTTGCCAAGCGACAGCCCAGAACTCTTAATGATTTAGAGATGATCTGCAAAGAGGAGTAGACCAAAATTCCTCCTGACATGTGTGCAAACCTCATCATCAACTACAGAAGACGTCTGACCGCTGTGCTTGCCAACAAGGGTTTTGCCACCAAGTATTAGGTCTTGTTTGCCAGAGGGATTAAATACTTATTTCCCTCTGCAGAATGCAAATAAATTCATATACTTTCCACAATGTGATTTTCCGGATTTAATTTGTGATGTGCTATCTCTCACTGTTACCAATAACCTACCCTTCAATTATGGGCTGCTCATGTCTTTGTCAGTGGGCAAACTTACAAAATCAGCAAGGGATCAAATACTTATTTCCCCCACTGTATATGCCTTATGTAGCAATAACACAAAATAAGGGGAAAAAAACTCGCCCTGGCCACCCGGTTCCAGTCCGGGGCTAGTAGCTCTTTGAACCGCCTCAATTTGAGAGCTCCCTCCGGTTTCTATACCCTCCGCCTCAGTGGAGTTCACGCCATGTGGCGTTTTCAAAATGGCGCCCGCTGCAGCTCCCTCATCGCTCGCCATACTCGGGCTGGCTCTTAAGCCTGAACAGCACGTTTAACAGAGCCCCGCTGTTGATCTGCGCTTGCCACAATTTGCACAGCGCTTAACAACCTCCGCAGCAATCGCCGAAAAAACGGCGGAAATTTTCAAAATGGCGCTCGCGCCAAAAACATCCCGATCGCGGGCCCTCCCAGGAGGAGTCAGAAAACACTCTTACCTCACTGGACCGAGTTTAGCAGCTCCGGTCTCGCTGTAGAAATTGAAGAAAAACCTCTTTTTTTTTTTTTAACGCTGTGAGGAAAGTACAGGAAACAGCAAAAGAGGCAATCAAATCAACTCCGGAGGTACAGAACAGTGGGAAAGGCAGGGAAAGGCAAACCAATGTGCCTGCATCCACATGGCAAAGTGGGAAAGAGCAGGGAAAAGCGAACTAATGTGCTCACATCCACAGGGGGGATGGGTGAGGCAGGGAAAGGGCTAACCTATGTGCCTCTAAAGTGAAGCTGCAATAGCCTCAACACCCCTGCTTCCACTGGCAAAGCTCAGGAGCCACCCCAGGCAGTTTTTTAGAATGAGCTGAATAAGCTGCAACCACCCTGCTTGGGGAGATAGAGAATACTGAAGAGGCAGTGGAGCTAGCTGGCCAAGAGCTACTATGGTTTTTGAGTGCTCTCTATCTCCCCCTGCTGGTGGATGGACACAACCCATTCGTAATGGCTTCATCTGCTTGATGACAAGGAAACTGTGGATGTCACGTGGACTAACCATCTCAACATCTGTCGAGCCGTTACCTGCTATGAGGCTCGAACTTGAGAAGCCAGTTCTGTATTTGCCCTCGGATCCGGGAGAAAGGCTCGAACTTTCTGTGAATCGAGCAGGGCTCCAAAGAATTCCAGTTGCTGAGTAGGGCAAAGATTTATTTATTACATTTGTACCCCGCGCTTTCCCACTCAAAGCAGGTTCAATGCGGCTTACATAGTAACTAAGATTACAAATTATTGGTGGCGAGAAATAAATTGAGTATTATCGGAGTAACTACTACTACTTAACATTTCTAGAGCGCTACTAGGGTTACGCAGCGCTGTACAAAATAAACAAAGAAGGACGGTCCCTGCTCAAAGGAGCTTACAATCTAAGTAACGAAATGTCAAGTTGGGCAGTCTAGGTTTCCTGGGCAGAGGTGTAGAGGTTAGGTGCCGAAGGCGACATTGAAGAGGTGGGCTTTAAGCAGAGATTTGAAGATGGGCAGGGAGGGGGCCTGGAGTATGGGCTCGGGGAGTTTGTTCCATGCGTGGGGTGAGGCGAGGGAAAAAGGGCGGAGTCGGGAGTTGGCGGTGGTGGAGAAGGGTACTGAAAGGAGGGACTTGTTTTGAGAGCGGAGGGTACGGGTAGGAACGTAAGGGGAGATGAGGGTTGAGAGGTAAGGAGGGGCTGCAGATCGAGTACATTTGTAGGTTAATAGCAGAAGCATGAATTGAATACGGTACCTGATCGGAAGCCAATGAAGTAACTTGAGGAGAGGGATGGTATGAGTGTATCGGTTCAGGCGGAAGATAAGACGTGCGGCAGAGTTCTGAACGGACTGAAGGGGGGATAGGTGGCTAAGTGGGAGACCAGTGAGGAGCAGGTTGCAGTAGTCAAGGCGAGAGGTAACGAGGGAGTGGATGAGAGTTCGGGTGGTGTGCTCAGAGAGGAAAGGGCGGATTTTGCTACTGTTATAGAGGAAGAAGTGACAGGTCTTGGCTATCTGCTGGATGTACGCAGAGAAGGAGAGGGAGGAGTCGAAGATGACACCGAGGTTGCGGGCAGAAGAGACGGGGACAATGAGGGTGTTGGCAACCGAAATAGAGAGTGGAGGTAGAGGAAAAGTGGGTTTGGGTGGGAAGACAAGAAGTTCGGTCTTGGCCATGTTCAGTTTCAGGTGGCGGTTGGACATCCAGGCAGCAATGTCGGATAAGCAGGCCGATACTTTGACCTGGGTTTCCGCAGTGATGTCAGGTGTGGAGAGATAAATCTGGGTGTCGTCAGCATAATGGTGATACTGGAAGCCATGAGATGAGATCAGGGAGCCCAGGGAAGAGGTGTAGATGGAGAAAAGAAGGGGTCCAAGGACAGAACCCTGAGGGACGCCAACAGAGAGCGGGATAGGGGTGGAGGAAGAACCATGAGAGTGTACTCTGAAGATACGATGGGAGAGATAAGAGGAGAACCAGGAGAGGACAGAGCCCTGGAACCCAAAAGAGGACAGTGTGTCCAGAAGTAAGTTGTGATTGACAGTGTCAAAGGAGGCGGATAGGTCGAGGAGATTGAGGATGGAGTAATGACCTTTGGATTTGGCGAGGAACAGGTCATTACAGACTTTGGATAATGCCGTTTCTGTCGAGTGAAGTGGGCGAAAGCCAGATTGAAGCGGATCGAGGATGGTATGAGAGGCGAGAAAACCAATGCAACGTCTGTGAACGGCGCGTTCAAGTATTTTGGAGAGGAAGGGTAGGAGGGAGATGGGGCGGTAGTTGGAGGGACAGGTAGGGTCAAGTGAAGGTTTTTTGAGGAGAGGTGTGACAACAGCATGCTTGAAGGTGTCGGGGACAGTTGCGGTGGAGAGAGAGAGGTTGAGGATATGACAGATGGGAGGGGTGATAGTAGGAGAGATGGTGACAAGTAAGTTGGTGGGAATGGGGTCTGAGGAACAGGTGGTGCTTTTCGAGGAGGAGAGAAGATGGGCGGTTTCCTCTTCGGTGATATCAGGAAAAGAGGAGAAGGAGGCATGGGGTGATTGGTTGAGTGGGTGATAGGTTGAGTGGGTGATAGGATGAAGAGGAGGAGAAGGTTTAGAGGTGAATTCGAGGTTGATCTTCTGGATCTTGTCGCGGAAGTAATCAGCCAGTGATTGAGGAGAGAGTGAGGGGGGATGGGAGCGGAGGGCACTTTGAGGAGGGAGTTGAGGGTGGCAAAGAGACGACGAGGGTTAGAGCTGAGTGAATTAGTCAAGTGAGTGTAGTAGTCCTGTTTGGCGAGGAATAGGGAGGACTGGAAGGAGGATAGCATGAATTTGTAGTGAATGAAATCAGTATGGGTGCGAAGTTTCCTCCTCTCCTGTTGGGATCAAAAGAAACAATTAGGTAGACTGTCTGTTGGGCTGTGTCCGCTCCAGATAGAAGGCCAATGCTCTTTTGCAGTCCAATGTGTGCAGCTGACGTTCAGCAGGGCAGGAATGAGGACGGGGAAAAAATGTTGGCAAGCCAATTGACTGGTTCAGATGGAACTCCGACACAACCTTTGGCAGAAACTTAGGGTGAGTGCGGAGGACTACTCTGTTATGATGAAATTTGGCGTAAGGGGCCTGGGCTACCAGGGCCTGAAGCTCACTGACTCTACGAGCTGAAGTAACTGCCACCAAGAAAATGACCTTCCAGGTCAAGTACTTCAGATGGCAGGAATTCAGTGGCTCAAAAGGAGGTTTCATCAGCTGGGTGAGAACGACATTGAGATCCCATGACACTGTAGGAGGCTTGACAGGGGGCTTTGACAAAAGCAAACCTCTCATGAAGCGAACAACTAAAGGCTGTCCTGAGATCGGCTTACCTTCCACACGGTAATGGTATGCACTAATCGCACTAAGGTGAACCCTTACCGAGTTGGTCTTGAGACCAGACTCAGACAAGTGCAGAAGGTATTCAAGCAGGGTCTGTGTAGGACAACAGCGAGGATCTAGGGCCTTGCTGTCACACCAGACGGCAAACCTCCTCCACAGAAAGAAGTAACTCCTCTTAGTGGAATCTTTCCTGGAAGCAAGCAAGATGCGGGAGACACCCTCCGACAGACCCAAAGAGGCAAAGTCTACGCTCTCAACATCCAGGCCGTGAGAGCCAGGGACTGGAGGTTGGGATGCAGAAGCGCCCCTTCGTCCTGCGTGATGAGGGTCGGAAAACACTCCAATCTCCACGGTTCTTCGGAGGACAACTCCAGAAGAAGAGGGAACCAGATCTGACGCGGCCAAAAAGGAGCAATCAGAATCATGGTGCCTCGGTCTTGCTTGAGTTTCAACAAAGTCTTCCCCACCAGAGGTATGGGAGGATAAGCATACAGCAGACCCTCCCCCCAGTCCAGGAGGAAGGCATCCGATGCCAGTCTGCCGTGGGCCTGAAGCCTGGAACAGAACTGAGGGACTTTGTGGTTGGCCCGAGATGCGAAGAGATCTACCAAGGGGGTGCCCCACACCTGGAAGATCTGTCGCACTACACGGGAATTGAGCGACCACTCGTGAGGTTGCATAATCCTGCTCAACCTGTCGGCCAGACTGTTGTTTACGCCTGCCAGATATGTGGCTTGGAGCACCATGCCGTGACGGCGAGCCCAGAGCCACATGCTGACGGCTTCCTGACACAGGGGGCGAGATCCGGTGCCCCCCTGCTTGTTGACATAGTACATGGCAACCTGGTTGTCTGTCTGAATTTGGATAATTTGGTGGGACAGCCGATCTCTGAAAGCCTTCAGAGCGTTCCAGATCGCTCGCAACTCCAGAAGATTGATCTGCAGATCACGTTCCTGGAGGGACCAGCTTCCTTGGGTGTGAAGCCCATCGACATGAGCTCCCCATCCCAGGAGAGACGCATCCTTGGTCAGCACTTTTTGTGGCTGAGGAATTTGGAAAGGACGTCCCAGAGTCAAATTGGACCAAATCGTCCACCAATACAGGGATTTGAGAAAACTCGTGGACAGGTGGATCACGTCTTCTAGATCCCCAGCAGCCTGAAACCACTGGGAAGCTAGGGTCCATTGAGCAGATCTCATGTGAAGGCGGGCCATGGGTGTCACATGGATTGTGGAGGCCATGTGGCCCAGCAATCTCAACATCTGCCGAGCTGTGATCTGCTGTGACGCTCGCACCCGCGAGACGAGGGACAACAAGTTGTTGGCTCTTGCCTCTGGGAGATAGGCGCGAGCCGTCCGAGAATCCAGCAGAGCTCCTATGAATTCGAGTTTCTGCACTGGGAGAAGATGGGACTTTGGATAATTTATCACAAACCCCAGTAAGCTCCAGGAGGCGAATAGTCATCTGCATGGACTGCAGGGCTCCTGCCTCGGATGTGTTCTTCACCAGCCAATCGTCGAGATATGGGAACACGTGCACCCCCAGCCTGCGAAATGCCGCTGCTACTACAGCCAAGCACTTTGTGAACACCCTGGGCGCAGAGGCGAGCCCAAAGGGTAGCACACAGTACTGGAAGTGACGTCTGCCCAGCTGAAATCGCAGATACTGCCTGTGAGCTGGCAGTATCGGGATGTGTGTGTAGGCTTCCTTCAAGTCCAGAGAGCATAGCCAATCGTTTTCCTGAATCATGGGAAGAAGGGTGCCCAGGGAAAGCATCCTGAACTTTTCTTTGACCAGATATTTGTTCAGGGCCCTTAGGTTTAGGATGGGACGCATCCCCCCTGTTTTCTTTTCCACAAGGAAGTACCTGGAATAGAATCCCAGCCCTTCTTGACCGGATGGCACGGGCTCGACCGCATTGGCGCTGAGAAGGGCGGAGAGTTCCTCTGCAAGTACCTGCTTGTGCTGGAAGCTGTAAGACTGAGCTCCCGGTGGACAATTTGGAGGTTTTGAGGCCAAATTGAGGGTGTATCCTTGCCGGACTATTTGGAGAACCCACTGATCGGAGGTTATGAGAGGCCACCTTTGGTGAAAAGCTTTCAACCTCCCTCCGACTGGCAGGTCGCCCGGCACTGACACTTGGATGTCGGCTATGCTCTGCTGGAGCCAGTCAAAAGCTCGTCCCTTGCTTTTGCTGGGGAGCCGAGGGGCCTTGCTGAGGCGCACGCTGCTGACGAGAGCGAGCGCGCTGGGGCTTAGCCTGGGCCGCAGGCTGTCGAGGAGGATTGTACCTACGCTTACCAGAAGAGTAGGGAACAGTCTTCCTTCCCCCGAAAAATCTTCTACCTGTAGAGGCAGAGGCTGAAGGCTGCCGGCGGGAGATCTTGTCGAATGCGGTGTCCCGCTGGTGGAGCTGCTCTACCACCTGCTCGACTTTTTCTCCAAAAATGTTATCCGCACGGCAAGGCGAGTCCGCAATCCGCTGCTGGATTCTATTCTCCAGGTCGGAGGCACGCAGCCATGAGAGTCTGCGCATCACCACACCTTGAGCAGCGGCCCTGGACGCAACATCAAAGGTGTCATACACCCCTCTGGCCAGGAATTTTCTGCACGCCTTCAGCTGCCTGACCACCTCCTGAAATGGCTTGGCTTGCTCAGGGGGGAGCGCATCCACCAAGCCCGCCAACTGCCACACATTGTTCCGCATGTGTATGCTCGTGTAGAGCTGGTAAGACTGAATTTTGGCCACGAGCATAGAAGAATGGTAGGCCTTCCTCCCAAAGGAGTCCAAGGTTCTAGAGTCCTTGCCCGGGGGCACCGAAGCATGCTCCCTAGAACTCTTGGCCTTCTTTAGAGCCAAATCCACAACTCCAGAGTCGTGAGGTAACTGAGTGCGCATCAGCTCTGGGTCCCCATGGATTCGGTACTGGGACTCAATCTTCTTGGGAATGTGGGGGTTAGTTAAAGGCTTGGTCCAGTTCGCAAGCAATGTCTTTTTTAGGACATGATGCATGGGTACTGTGGACGCTTCCTTAGGTGGAGAAGGATAGTCCAGGAGCTCAAACATTTCAGCCCTGGGCTCGTCCTCCACAACCACCGGGAAGGGGATGGCCGTAGACATCTCCCGGACAAAGGAAGCAAAAGACAGACTCTCGGGAGGAGAAAGCTGTCTTTCAGGAGAGGGAGTGGGATCAGAAGGAAGACCCTCAGACTCCTCGTCAGAGAAATATCTGATGTCTCCTTCGTCTTCCCACGAGGCCTCACCCTCGATGTCAGACACAAGTTCACGAACCTGTGTCTGCAACCGTGCCCGGCTCGACTCCGTGGAACCACAGCCACGGTGGGGGCGTCGAGAGGTAGACTCCCTCGCCCGCATCGGCGAAGCTCCCTCCGCCGACGTAGTCGGGGAGCCTTCCTGGGAGGCGACCGCAGTCGGTACCGCACGCGGCACCGACGCCGGAGACCTCACCCCGGGCGATGGATCAGCCGGCGCCATGCTCGACGGTACCGGTGGCGCAAGCACCCCCGGTACCGGAGGGGTAGGGCGCAACAGCTCTCCCAGGATCTCTGGGAGAACGGCCTGGAGGCTCTCGTTCAGAGCGGCTGCAGAAAAAGGCATGGAGGTCGATGCAGGCGTCTATGTCAGTCTGTTCCGGGCGTGGAGGCTGTTCCGGGCTGTCCAGAGTGGAGCGCATCGACACCTCTTGGACAGAGGGTGAGCGGTCCTCTCGGTGCCGATGCCTGCTGGGTGCCGACTCCCTCGGCGACCCAGAGCTCTCGGTGCCGACACGGGAAGGGGACCGGTGTCGATGCTTCTTCGACTTCTTGCGAAGCATGTCACCGGAGCTTCCCGGCACCGACGAGGAGGACGTAGAATCCAGCCGTCTCTTCCTCGGGGCCGAGGCCGAAGAAGGCCGGTCTCGGGGGGGGCTGTACCGCAGGAGCCCTCAGGGTAGGGGGAGACCCACCCGAAGGCTCACCGCCACCAGCAGGGGAATGGACAGCCCTCACATGCACTCCAGACGAAGCACCACCGTCCAACGACATCAGCAGACGAGGTCCCGGTACCACCGACGTCGATACAGTCGTCCGATGTCTCAGCGCCGATGCAGAGGGCCGATGCCTCGATGCACTGGCAGCCGAGGATGAAGGTCTGGACGCTGAAGACGTCGATGCACTCGATACCCCCGGTGCCGATGCCGACGAAGAGCCCGAGAACAAAATGTTCCACTGGGCTAACCTCGCTACCTGCGTCCGCTTTTGTAAAAGGGAACACAGACTACAGGCCTGAGGGCGGTGCCCAGCCCCCAGACACTGAAGACACGACGCGTGCCTGTCAGTGAGCGAGATTACCCGGGCGCACTGGGTGCACTTCTTGAAGCCGCTGGAAGGCTTCGATGTCATGGGCGGAAAAATCACGCCGGCGAGATCAAAACTCGAAATGACGAAAATTGGCACCACAAAAATAGGGAGAAGAAAATTTCGACCGAGGCCTAACTGAGGCCTACCCCGACGACGAAAGAAAACTTACCGGGGCGAAAAGCTCGAAATACGGGAAGGAAAAAACCAAACAGGCTCTTCCCGAACACTTTTTAAACTTTCTGAGAAGAAACGAGTCGAAAACGACGCGCGAGGTCAACTTTCCGGGGCACGAACGGCGAAACATGACCGTACCGAGCGCGGACAAAAGAAGACTGGCCGGCACGAGCCGGTTTCGGGCGGGAAGATGGCCGCGCATGCGCGGTGCGCATCGGCGCGCGAGGGCTAGCAAAGGCTTTTGCTAGTGAAGATTCCGATTGGAGGGGCTTCCGTGGACGTCACCCATCAGTGAGAACAAGCAGCCTGCTTGTCCTCGGAGAAAAATAAATATAGTAGACAGGCACTGAAGCCCTGTATAGGCCACTGCTGTAAACAGGAAACTGGCCTGCAGGAGCTTGGCAGACCCAACATGGGAAAAAACCCATGCAGTCATGTAATATACCCTATAGAGAGAAAACCAGAGGCAACTCAGCATAAAGCGATAGGCAACAGTGCCCCATCCCCCTGAAAGAAGGGACGGAAACCTGCACAGCACCATACAGTGAAGAATAGCAGGAAAATAAGAGAGAACGTTCCCCCCCAGCCTCGTAATCCGTGACCCCAGGTGTCCCGTGAGGGAAACGAGGAGCTGCCCCGAACTGCCCTCACCGCAACTTCAACACAGCAGAAGAAAAGCAAATGACAGTAAAATAGGGCCACTAAACACTGAATACCCTCCGAGCTCAACGAGGAATGGAAGGGGAGGGGTACAACACATCGTGAGACCAGTAGAGGACTAGAAGACGGGTCGGAACAAAATCCTACCACCCGGAGCCCTAGGAACTCTGCTAGGGCTCTGAGCCCATCCGGGAAACCGAAGACCAGCCTGACCCGCGAAAGCAGTAAGTCCCGCACAAAATGGTGTCCTCGACGGTGAAAGCCCACCAAAACTACAGCGCAGGCTAAGAAGCACAATGGAGTCCAACAAAATGTTTCCTGAAAATGCCCCTGCTAGCTCCCAAACAGAAATTAAAACATCTCCGTGCTCAGGGCAACGCGAGGCCAAAAGAACAGCTCCCAACAATATCAGAAGGAAATAACACTCTTACCTTAGAGCACTTATGGCGAACCTTTCAGAGACTGAGTGCCCAAACAGCAACCCAAAATCTAATTATTTATCGCGGAGTGCCGGTATTCATTATGGGCGAGGTCACCACACCCCTATGATAGCCACACCCCCTTACACCAGCCATGGCGCATATAAACAGACAACATCCTATATAATAAAACGCACCTCCAACGTTCTGAAGCTGGCAGCGTGGACAAAAACCTTGAAGCATTCGTGCTTCTTCTGTATCCATCTCCTCACGCAATCACAGCACAGCGCGAGAGTCCATAAGTGTCAGAAGGGGGCGGATCAACCGGGCAAGGACCTAACATGCTTTCTGCCACAGAGGAGGAGTGAGGGCACACCAGTGTTAAAACAAGAGCGGTTTTCCCCAGCAAATTTGGCTTTTCCTTTACAAATTTTAACCTCTCTGCAGTTGACAGTCAGCCACCGTTCTCCTCCTCTCTCCCTCCCTCCTTGCCTCGGCATTCAGCTCATGTGACTACCACGGACAACGAGAATGTGGATGACGTCAAGGGCGGAACACCTATCATAGCTAAGAAGGGAGGAGCGTCAGGAAGAATCGCTGCACTGTTGCCAGGCAGATGCATGAGGGATCAGGAGAAGGCAGCAGGGGTCATTTATTTTCAGTGCAGAACAGAGGAGAGGAACATCGCTGGAATGAGAACATTTTTTCTATGTGTTCGTCGCTGGGTGGCTGTAGGGAGGGCAGGGGAGAGAACATAATCGCTGGGTGGCTGTAGGGAGGGGGCAGGGGACACAGGATAATCGCTGGATGGCTAGAGGGGGGGCAGGGCACAGATAATCGCAGGATGGCTCAAGGGGGGGCAGCACACAGGGAGAATCGCACTGCAGGGTGGCTGCAGGGGGGCAGGGGACAGAGGAGAATCACTGGATGGCTGAGGGGGGGGCAGGGGACAGACAATTGCAGGATGGCTCGAGGGGGGGCAGCGCACAGGGAGAATCGCAGGGTGGCTGCAGGGGGGACAGGGGACACAGCATAATCACAGGGTGCCTGAAGGGGGGGCAGGGGAGAGAGGATAATCGCTGGGTGGCTGCAGGGGGGCCAGGGGACAATTTTCTGGGTGCCTAGAGGGGGGCAGGGGAGAGAGGACAATCAGACACACTCTCTCTCACACACACACTCTCGCACGGTGCTGCCAGCCATGCACAGAGGGGGAGGGCCAGGGGGGTCCAGAGACCAGAGGGGAGGGGAACACAGTGGAGGGGGGCAGGGGAGAGAGGTCAATCACACACACTCTCTCACACACACTCCCACCCAGTCTCACTCTCTCTCAACTTGCATCGTGCCGCCAACCATGTAGAGGGGGGAGGGGCAGGGGGTCCTGAGACCTGACAAGGGGAGAGGGGTTCCTCAGACCAGAGGGGAGGGGGGGAGGTATCTCTGTCACACACACACACACTCTCCATCTCACAGTCACTGTCTTTCTGTCTCACACTCTCACACAGTCTCTCACACTATGTCTCACATTCACTCTCTATGTGTCACAGAGTCACTCACACACTCGGTCTCACAGAGTGTATGTGTATCGCACACATACTCTCACACTCTGTCTCACACACACACACTGTATCTGTGTGAAACACACTCTCTCACACTCACTGTGTCTCATACGCACTCACACACACTCTCATTCAAACACATACACTCTCATTCTGACACACACACTCTCGCTCACAGACATACTTGCACACAGACTCACTCACTGTCGCACACACACACTCGCACATTCACTCTCTCACACACACTCTCTGAAACATACACACTCAGAGGAAAACCTTGCTAGCGCCCGTTTCATTTGTGTCAGAAACGGGCCTTATTTACTAGTTGAAAATATTATACTAGTATAGGAGAAAAAAATAACATGATTTTCTTTCCTTATTAATCATTTTGTTACAACTCCAGTATACCCAGTGCAAAATAAGACAGCAGATGTAAATTCTCAAATTGGACATATTCCAAACACTAAAATGAAAATAAAATGATTTTTTCTACCTTTGTTGTCTGGTGATTTTGTTTTTCTATCCATATTGGTCCTAGTCGCTGATTCTGCTGCTCTCTATCTGTTCTCTTAACTCCGTTTCCATGGCTTCCTTTCCATTTCTTTACTTTCCTCTTCTTCTTCATTTCTTGCCCTCCATCCATGTCCAGCAACCCTCCTCTTCCCTCTAGCCACAAATGTCCAGCCACCCTCCTCTCCCCTCCAGCCGCCCATGTCCAGCCACCCTCCTCTCTCCCCTGCCCTCCCCTCCAGTCACCCTCCTCTCCCCCCTACCCTTCCAGTGGCAGGCCTCCATCCCACCCAGCACCAGGCCACCCACCCACCCAGCACCAAGCCTCCCTACCTCCCACTCAGCACCAGGCCATCCACCCACCCAGCACTCCCATCCAAGCACCAGGCCGGCCTGCCTCCCTCCCTCCCACCAACCCAGACCTCCCACTCAGCACCAGGCCTCGCTCCCTCCCTCCCACCCATCCACCCACCCGTCAAGCATTCCTTCCTCCCTCCCACCCACCCGGCACCAGCCCGCCCGGCCTCCATACCTCCCTCCAGCAGGAAATTTAAAAGTCTTCCCTTGTCGCTGTTAACGCCACGTCAGCTTTTCACTGCTACTGCTGACGCGGCGTTAACAGCGTCAAGGGAAGACTTTTAAATTTACTGCTGGAGGGAGGGATGGAGGCCGGGCGGGCTGGTGCCGGGTGGGTGGGTGGGAGGGAGGAAGGAATGCTTGACGCCGGGTGGGTGGGAGGGCTGGAACGGGCTGAGGCGACGGGCGGCGCGCGTGCCAACAGAGAGGGCTCTGCGTGCCCTCTCTGGCACGCGTGCCATAGGTTCGCCATCACTGCCTTAGAGCAAAGCAGAAAACCGAGCCCAAAGGAGGGAAATACCAACCGTTGCTGTATCCAGCACAGAGCTGAACTGCCAGTAATAAATCTCTGCTACTTCTTACAGCTCTGCTCCCCCTTTTTTTTTCTTAAGGCAGGAGTGTCATGGAGAATCAGCACACAGAGTCAGCCATCTCACCACAGCATGGAGACAGGAAAGGGGTAGGGGAGGGACCGGGCACCACCAGGTGTACCCCTTACTGGCCCAACCTGGCCACGACCCCCTAGCTCAAATAATCCTGAGGGAACAGGCTAAGAACAAATCTCAATCCAGAGAGCTGATCAGGCTATGTCCATCCACCTGCTGAGATAAAGAGAATACTGAGATGAAGCTGGCTGCACAGGTCCACATATAGTAAGACTCTGAAGATCTCTCTATCTCCACCTGCTGGTAGGGGGGCATAACCTACTCGTCTCTGGATTGATCTGTGGGACGCTATGGAAGCATCCTTTGAGAGCATAGCCAATTTTTTGAATCATGGGTAGAAGGGTGCCCAGGGAAACCTTCCTGAACTTTTCTTTGACCAGGAATTTGTTCAGGGCCCTTAGGTCTAAGATAGGAGGCATCCCCCACTGTCCTCTTCTGCACGATGAAGTATCTGGAATAGAATCCCGTGGAACAGGCTCAACTGCATGGGCCTTTAGAAGGGCTGAGAGTTCTCTGCCAAGTACCTGCTCTTGCTGAGAGCTTGAAGTAACCAGCTCTCAGTGGGCAATTTGAAGGTTTTACACACCAATTTAAGGTGTATCCAAGCCGGATTATTTGGAGAACCCACTGTTCTGTCTCCCGACAGCCTTGCACTAGTTCATAACGTGATCCTAAAATGTGTATAATGCCTTTACTGTTATTCTCATTTCTAAGGACTTTCACTGCTGCAGTCTCTCATTGCAAAGACACATGAGCAAGGCACTGTGGGTAATGTAGTTCACAGGCAGTGCAACCACACTTGCTTGGTTGTGTAAGAATTGTTACCACCTGGTGTGAGGCTGCCCAGACCTCCTTTCTCTCTCTGCCAAGCTTGGCTCTTTTGTCTTCCTGCTATCATTTCCTGTTCAGTCTTACTATCTCTGTCCTGAGAGGTCAGCCAGGTATGACCTTTCCCTCCTATCTCTAGGACCACCCCTTGCTATCCGATGGCAGGCTCTGTCCCTATTGGTCTCTATATGCTCCTCCCTGAGTCTGTGTGAAGCCCTACCACTTCTTTGTCCTTTCAGCCACGAGGGGCTTCTTTCACCATTCTAGCCAGGGACATGGAGCTAACACCATCTTGCTCCAGACAGCTCTGTCCTGCTGAGAACTCCCTGTAAAGAACCTGGTTTTTTACCCTGAGAATATCTCCTTCCAAATGAGATATCTCACATTCCAGTCACCCAGCTTTGGACTGTTTCTACCTGTTCAACTACCTTTCTCCCCCCTGCAATACAACTACCTCTCCTCAGATCTTCACCTCCTACAGCCTCCAGATTAAGAAGTCTCTGTATCCTAAAGCAGCATTTCTGAACATCTATCTGTGAGTAAATTATCTGTGATTTATTCAATAAAAGAGACTTCATAAAAATAATAGAGACTTCAGGTGATTTGATGTGCCAGGGTTATACTCCACGGCATTGAGGCCTCATGTAACAAGCCCTCAATGGCCGTGACACCCACCGGTCAAAGATTATAAGGGGCCACCTTTCATGGAAAAAAAGTCAGAAACATGCAGCTATGAGAGTCTGCACATTGCTGTACTCTGGGCGCCACATCAAAAGTGTCGTATGCGCCCCTGGCCAAGAACTTACAACATGCCTTCTGCTGCTTGGTCAACTGGCACACTGACTCAGCCTGCTCCTGTGGGAGAGAGTTAGCGAAGTCTAGCAACTTGAACGAGTCCCACAAGTACTCACAAAGAATTGGAAAGATTGTATACAGGACAGGAGCACTGAGGCCTGAAACATCTTCCTCCCAAAGGAGTCCAAGGTCCTAGCTCCTCTGCCTGGAAGCACAGAGGCATAGTCTCTAGAAATTCTGGCTCTTTTGAGAGTAGATTCCACCAACGCAGAATGACGAGACAACTGGGGCTTATGAAATCCGGTACATTGTGGCTATCTTCTTGGGCAGTAATGAGACCAGAGGGGGATTCCAATTCCAAACGAGGACTTCCTGGAGTACCTCTTGGAGAGGGACAGTCACAGCCTCCAAGAAGGCTCGTAGTCCAGGATCTCAAGCATCTTGGCCCTGGGCTCATCCTTCACCTCCAAATGAAATGGAATGGCCTCACCTATTTCCTTCACAAAAGAGGAAACTGAAAGGCTCTCCGAAGAGTTTCTTCTTTCAAATAGGGGGAGGGTTCAGAGGGGATGCCATAAGACTCATCCTCCGAGAAGTACCTTGGATACTCCTCAGACTCCCATGAGCTTTCATCGGTGTCAGACAGCAACTCCTCATGAGAGGGCTGAGACCACCTAGACAAGAGGAGCCATGCCCTCAAGAGGGGCATCAAGGAATCGGCTCCAGTCTCGACTCCGGCAATGCTTCCTCCATCAACATCGATGGGGTACCAGCTTTGGTGGCAGTCAACACCAGAGCCGCATGTGACACCAGTTTCGGAGCAGACTTCAGGCTGAGGGCCAAGCGGGGCCACAACGGGAGGCAGAGTAGGCGCAAGCATCCCCAGTGCCGATGCACATATTTGCAATAGGCCACCCAGCAGCTCAGGAAGCAAGGTCTGGGTATGCTCATCGAGGGCCGACACCGGGAAGGCTGGGGTGCCTGCTCTGAGACAGACTGCAGAACTGATGGGGCTGAGACGGGAGGTGGGTCCTGGCTGCTAGGGGACTGATACATCAGTATCTCCTGAATAGAGGGGGAGCGGTGCTGAATCCCTCAACATCCCGGAACTACCAGCATTATGTGCTGAGGACAACCAATGCTGATGCTTCTTGGCCTTTGTCCGAAGCTCGGCATCAAGGCTCCTCAGTGCTAACATCGAATTCTCATGCTGTCTCAGGTCAGGTCAGACACTTAACGGTCCCGATGGCCCAGCAGTTGACATCAAAACAGGTGGAGACCCGCTCGACGCACCACTGCTCCCAGTGTCCATGGGTCTTGTAGCAGCTATGTGGACCGAAACTCCTGTTGCTGGAGCAATCCCCAACATCAATGCATCAGACCAGGCTCCAAAGGTTCTCACACTGAGCCTCTCTGGACACCTGTGTCCTCTTCATCTGAAGACAAAGGAAACAGTAGGGCTGTTGACATGCCCTAAACACTGAAGATACCAGGAATGGGGTCTTTGCCAGAGATGGTCCAATTGCACCAGGTACAGTGCTTGAAGCCACAGGGAACTTTAGTGGACATGGATGGTAAAACTTTCGCAGCAAAGTCAAATGACGCGATGGAGCATTAAAAGGCAAAGGTTTCACCCGGCCTAAGTCAAGGCCTAAACATGGACTAAAGACAAGGAAAATAAAGAAAACTTAAAACTTGGAAAAAAAAAAAAAGAAAACTAAGAAGCTACGGGGAGAAAGACAGACAGACAGACACACAAACACAGGCACTGAAAAAAGGGCAAAAGACGCACCAGCACAGAAAAACACAAAAAAGCTCTTTTCGAAACAGGAATGCAGCTTATCCTCACAGCAGTAGAACTTAGGTAACTGCGCCTTTGCAGCAGGCAGGAAGGCACTTGCACATACTTGGTGGAGCGGCTCTTGTACGCCACAAAGATGTTTTTATAGGTTGTTAAAAGTTCCAGACTGGGAACATGGGTTCGTGTTACCCAACTGTGAGAATTAATGGCCTGCTTTTCCTCAGCGAAAATGGAAATGATACCATGGTGAAATGAAAGAAAAACCCAAACCTCTCACCCCATGTTATTAGATTTGAATAACCACCAAGAAAACAAAGACCCGAAGAAACTATTTCAACCTCGTAAATAAGCTACTAGACACCACTCCAATCACCACAACCAACACAGACATCCCATCCACAGACAAACTTGCTAATTACTTTAATGAAAAAATAATACAATTATGCAACACACTTCCTCAGCACAACACCGACATCGAAAACTTCATCAACGGCCTGGACCTAACCCCTGGTGGAAACCCAGCTGACCGCATCTGGTCAACATTTACTCTCCTCACCACTGAATCAGTTACACAAGCGACTCATAGCTTGGCCAACACCCACTGCAAACTGGATACCTGTCCCAGCCATCTACATAAATCCACCCCCGACCTCTTCATAGCGGACCTCACATCCCACCTGAACTTCCATGCTCCTATTCACCCCAATACCAAAAGACACTAAAAAACACACAAATGATCTCGCCAATTACCACCCAATTGCATCTATCCCACTAGTAGTCAAACTGATGGAGAGCTTGCTGACCAGCTTACTGACTAAATGGACAAGTTCTCAATACTACACGAATCACAATTAGGATTTCGCCCCTACCATAGTACTGAAACTGTCCTAGTCACTCTCCTGGCCAAATTCAAGCAGGAAATAGCTACAGGTAAAAGCATACTTCTCCTCCAATTCGACATGGTAAACCACAATATACTACTAAGACTTCTTGACCACTTCGGGATTGGTGGAAATATACTTAATTGGATCAAGGGTAAGGGTTTTCTAACCACCAGAACATACCAAGTAAAATCAAACTCAAACATATCACCACCGTGGAAAACGGAGTACCTCAAGGATCACCATTATCACCAATACTCTTCAGCATAATGATGATCCCACTGGCAGAGTCCTTATCCAATCAAGGCCTCAACCCGTTCATCTATGCAGATGATGTTACAATCTACATTCCCTTCACACATGATTTGACAGAAATAACCAATGAAATCAAGGTAGGCCTGAACATCATGGACTCATGGACAAATTCATTCCAACTGAAACTGAACACTGAAAAAACACACTGCCTCATCCTCTCATCTCAACACAACAAATACAAACCCAAAACCATAAACACCCCAGAACACACCCTCCCTATCTCAGCGTCACAATCGACCGTAATCTTGAGAGCCAAGTAAAGTCCGTAACAAAGAAAATGTTCTACTCATTGTGGAAACTTAAATGCTTAAAACCATTCTTCCCGAGGGAAATATTTCGAAACCTAATACAATCAATGGTTTTAAGCCATGCAGATTACTGCAACGGAATCTATGCGGGATGTAAAGAACAACTCACAAAGAAACTCCAGACCGAACAAAACACAGCAGCCAGGCTGATATTTGGTAAAACACGATTCAAAAGTGCTAAACCCCTCCGAGAAAAGCTGCACTGGCACCCAATCAAAGAAGGTAAAATTATGTATCATACCTGATAATTTTCTTTCCATTAATCATAGCTGATCAATCCATAGACTGGTGGGTTGTGTCCATCTACCAGCAGGTGGAGATAGAGAGCAATCCTTTTGCCTCCCTATATGTGGTCATGTGCTGCCGGAAACTCCTCAGTATGTCGATATCCAAGCTCCATCCGCAGGACTCAGCACTTAGAGAATTACACCCACAAAGGGACACTCTGCCCAGCTCACCACCGCCGAAACGGGGGAGGGGAATTAACCCAGCTCATCCCCACACAAGTGGGGGAGGGGAATCCGTCCAGCTCATCCCCGCGGAGCGGGGGAGGGACACCACCCCGCCGATGCGGGGGGATCTGGCTTATCCTGCAACCGCAACCGCGGGAGGAGCTGACTGACCCTAACACCGCCGAAGCGGGAGGGGTACAAAGCTGCCCTACTGCCGCACGAAGCGGGAGGGAGCGCCGGCAGAATTTAAGTCTCAATCCAGCCCCGTAAAACGGAGGGGAGAGGAATGCAGCAGCTCACTGTAACACAAATTCGTCTCAACTCTTGAAGAATCCATTGAAAAACTTGAACACGAAGTCCTCCTGAACAGGAACTGAAGACTAAACTTGAACCTGAAATGCAACCAGAATATAAACAATACAGATATCTGGGAGGGACCATGGATTGATCAGCTATGATTAATGGAAAGAAATTTATCAGGTATGATACATAATTTTACCTTCCATATCATCATGCTGATCAATCCATAGACTGGTGGGATGTACCGAAGCAGTACTCACCCAGGGCGGGACATAAAACTCCCTGACCGCAACACTGAAGCTCCAAACCGGGCCTCCGCCCGAGCAGCCACAGTCAAGCGGTAATGCCTGGAGAAGGTATGGGCCGATGCCCAAGTTGCCGCCTTGCAAATCTCTTCCAAGGAGACTGACCCGGCCTCTGCCATCGAGGCCGCCTGAGCTCTAGTGGAGTGAGCCTTCAGCTGGATAGGCGGCACCTTCCCCGCGGCCACATAAGCCGCTGCAATGGCTCCCTTGACCCATCTTGCCACTGTAGGCTTAGCAGCCTGCAGACCCTTACGAGGACCTGCAAACAGGACAAACAGATGATCCGACTTCCGGAAATCATTGGTCACTTCCAAGTATCTGATGATGACTCGTCTCACATCCAGATATTTGAGAGCAGAGTATACCTCTGGGTAGTCCTCCCTACGAAAGGAAGGGAGACAGAGCTGCTGATTCACATGGAAGCGAGAAACAATCTTGGGCAGGAAGGAAGGCACTGTGCGAATAGACACTCCTGCCTCCGTGATCTGCAGAAAGGGCTCTCGACATGAGAGTGCCTGGAGCTCGGAAACTCTTCTGGCTGAAGTGATCGCCACCAAAAAGACTGCTTTCAACGTCAGGTCTTTCAGAGATGCCCTTGACAAGGGTTCAAAAGGCGGCTTCTGCAAGGCTCTTAGCACCAGGTTGAGATTCCACGCAGGCACCACTGAGTGCAGAAGAGGGCGCAGGTGATTAACTCCCTTGAGAAAGCGCACCACATCTGGCTGCGAAGCCAGGGAAGCACCCTTCAGGTGGCCCCAGAAGCAAGCCAGAGCCGCTACCTGGACTTTAAGGGAACTGAGCGACAGGCCTTTCTCCAGACCTTCTTGCAGGAACGCCAACACTGAAGAAATTGGAGCAGTGAAGGGAGAAAGTGAGCCTGCTTCACACCACGCTGCAAAGGTACGCCAAACCCTGGCGTAAGCAGTAGAAGTAGAGCGCTTCCTCGCTCTCAGCATAGCGGCGATGACCTTGTCTGAGAAGCCCTTCTTTCTCAGACGCTGCCGCTCAATAGCCAGGCCGTAAGACCAAAGGGGGAGGGATCCTCCATCACCACGGGACCCTGATGCAACAGGCCCTGCTCCACTGGCAGCCGCAGAGGATCGTCCACTGAGAGCCTGATCAAGTCCGCATACCAGGGACGTCTGGGCCAGTCCGGACCCACCAGGATTATCCGGTCCGGATGCTTTGCCACCCGGTCTAGCACCCTGCCCAACATGGGCCAGGGCAGGAACACATAGAGAAGCTCCTGTGTCGGCCACTGTTGGAGAAGAGCATCTACTCCCAGGGATCGAGGGTCCCGTCCTCTGCTGAAAAAGCGCGGCACTTGGCAATTGGCCGATGACGCCATCAGATCTAGGCTCGGCTGGCCCCAGCGCTTCGTGATGTCCAAGAACGCCTGAGCAGATAGCTGCCACTCTCCGGGATCCAAGGTATGGCGACTGAGAAAGTCCGCCTTGACATTCATGACTCCGGCAATGTGGGCCGCTGACAGCTGTTCCAGGTTCGCTTCCGCCCACTGGCATAGATTCATGGCCTCCTTGGCTAGAGGGGCGCTCTTGGTACCTCCCTGGCGGTTGACATAGGCCACAGCCGTGGCATTGTCCGACAGGACCCGTACTGGCTTCAACGCCAGTACCGGGATGAACTCCAAAAGCGCCAACCGAATGGCTCTGAGTTCCAGGAGGTTGATAGACCACTTTGCCTCTGCAGGAGACCAGAGCCCCTGCGCTGTCCTTCCCAAGCAGTGGGCTCCCCAGCCAGACAAAGAGGCGTCCGTCGTGACGACAATCCACTCCGGAGTCACCATTGTCTGTCTGCAGCCACCAGCTCAGCGCCTTGCGCACTGCTGGGTCCAAGGGAAGGCGCACAGCATAATCCTCCGACATCGGAGTCCAGCGCTGCAGCAGAGAGTGTTGTAGTGGGCTCATATGAGCCCTGGCCCAGGGCACTACTTCCATCGTGGCCGTCATAGAGCCCAACAGCTGCACATAGTCCCAAGCCCGAAGAGGAGAGGCTACTAGGAACTGGTCCACCTGAGCCTGAAGTTTGACAATCCGACTGTCTGGCAGGAACACTCTGCCCACTTGGGTGTCAAATCGAACTCCCAGATACTCCAGGGACTGAGTCGGGCGCAGCTGGCTCTTCTCCCAGTTGATGATCCACCCCAGGGAGCTCAAAAGAGCAACCACCCGGTCCACAGCTTTGCCGCACTCTGCATAAGAGGGGGCACGGATCAACCAGTCGTCCAGATAAGGATGGACTTGTACCCCTTCCTTTCGCAGGAAGGCCGCGATGACCACCATTACTTTGGAGAAGGTCCGCGGAGCAGTAGTCAACCCGAAAGGGAGGGCTCTGAACTGGAAGTGTCGGCCCAGGACTGCAAAACGCAGAAAGCATTGATGAGGAGGCCAGATGGGAATATGCAGGTACGCTTCCTTGATGTCCAAGGAAGCCAAGAACTCCCCTGCCTTCACTGCCGCTATAACAGAGCGGAGAGTCTCCATGCGAAAGTGCCGCACTTTCAAGGCCCGATTGACCCCTTTGAGGTTGAGGATAGGCCGGACAGAACCTCCTTTCTTTGGTACCACAAAGTAAATGGAGTAACGTCCCTTGCCAATCTGATTTTCTGGCACCGGAACAACCGCACCCAGGCGTATCAGGTTGTCCAAGGTCTGCTGCACTGCCACAGCTTTGACCGGAGACTTGCAGGGAGAGAGTACAAACCTGTCTCTTAAGGGTCGGCAGAACTCTAACTTGTAGCCGTCTCTGATGACTTCCAGAACCCAAGCGTCTGAAGTTACCCTGGTCCACTCGCCCAGAAACGAGGACAGGCGTCCTCCAATCTGCACTGGGCCATGGACCAGGGCCCCGTCATTGGGTACGAGACCCTGGGGGAGGACCGGAGTGCGTACCTCCGGGACGGCGGTCTCTGCGAAAGGAATGCTGCTTGGGGGAGAAGTTCCTTTTGAAGGAAGAGGGGGCAGAGGAGCCCGACTTGCCCGGGCGGTACCGACGGGCTTCCTGAAACCGTCCTCTGGAGATACCGGGGCGAGCACTGGCCCGAGCCCTGACCTCTGGTAACCTCTTGCCCTTAGACGTGCCGAGATCGGTCACGATTTTGTCCAGCTCGACCCCAAAGAGCAGCTTGCCTTTAAAAGGCAACTTAGCCAGGCGGGACTTAGAGGCGTGGTCAGCAGACCAATGCTTCAGCCAAAGCCAGCGCCGCGCAGAGACTGTCTGAGCCATACCTTTAGCCGAGGCTCTCAAGACATCATACAGTAAGTCTGCCAAATAAGCCAAGCCCGATTCCAGGGCCGGCCAATCAGCCCTCAAGGAAGGATCCGAGGGGGAAGCCCGTTGCACCATCGTCAGGCACGCCCTGGCCACATAGGAGCCGCAAACTGAGGCCTGCAAACTTAAGGCAGCCGCCTCGAAGGACGACCTTAAAGCCGCTTCCAATCTTCTGTCTTGGGCGTCCTTTAGGGCCGTGCCACCTTCCACCGGCAACGCCGTTTTCTTAGTCACCGCAGTGATTAAAGAATCCACGGTAGGCCAAATAAAGGCCTCACGTTCACTTTCAGGCAAAGGATAGAGGCGGGACATAGCCCTAGCCACTTTGAGGCTCGCTTCCGGGACATCCCATTGAGCCGAAATTAAGGTGTGCATGGCATCATGCACGTGGAAGGTTCTAGGCGGGCGCTTCGTCCCCAGCATAATGGCAGAGCCAACAGGGGCTGAGGGAGAGACGTCCTCTGGCGAGGAAATCTTCAAAATGCTCATGGCCTGCAGTAACAGGTTGGGCAAATCCTCTGAGCGAAAGATCCGCGCTGCAGAGGGGTCATCCGCTCCATCCGAGCGGGAATCCGTCTCCTCCAAGGAATCCCCAAAGGACCGTTGGGAGAACTCAGATACGCTGCCCTCATCTACATCAGAGGAAACAGCGTCCTCTAAGGCCTGGGAATCCACCCGAGGGCGTTTACTTCCGGGGGCCTCAACTCCGTTATCGGACAAGGGAGAAGGGGCAGCGTTTTGCATAAGGAAGGCCTGATGCAGCAGCAAAATAAACTCGGGGGAGAAACCCCCCAGACTGTGCACTTCAGCAGCCTGGGCCACAGCCCTAGACGCACCATCAACCGGCGCTCGCAAGAGCGGGGGAGAAACATGCTGTGCATCCAAGATGGCGTCCGGCGCGACACTCCGCGAAGGAGCCGCGCAGGAAGAACGGCGCTTAACTTTAGCCGCTTTTTTGCCGTCGCCCAAATCAAGGGCGGCCATGGCATGAACGTCTCCCAGCTCAAGGGCGGCCCAAGAAGAAGCCGTCCGAGCAGAATGGCCGGCCAAGATGGTGGAGGCGAGCAGCGGGGGATGGGCGTTTATGGCGGGAAAAACCGCCGCGCCGGAGGAAGACCCGGGACACTGACCGGCCTCCAAACTGACACCCAACAAGGGCGAATCAGACTTTAAAACCCCCGCATCCCCGCTAGAAGCGCACACGCGGTCCGGGGAGCGATTCTTCGCGCCCTCGCCCTCCGACGCCATAGGCCACGTGGAGATCAATCGGGGAACCCCCTGCCCGCTATAAAAAGGTAAAAATTACCTGCTTCTCGCTCCGAGCTGTAACGACCTGGTGTCCCAGTGAGTAGCTGCAATAAACGTTTAAATAAACGTCGAAATAAACGCCCTTAAGGATGTCCAAATTTTTTTTTTTTTTAACGGAGCCAGCGGGAGGGGGGAGAAAAGGAGGGACCTGGCGCCACCAGGTTTGCACTTGCTCAAGAAGAGCCCTCAACCCCAGGTACTCAACAAAACCTAAAGATTAGGCTTGGAGACCTAGCCAGAGCTGCTGTTGTGTGTGACCACCACCTGCTGAGATAGAGAACATACTGAGGAGTTTCCGGCAGCACATGACCACATATAGGGAGGCAAAAGGATTGCTCTCTATCTCCACCTGCTGGTAGATGGACACAACCCACCAGTCTATGGATTGATCAGCATGATGATATGGAACAGATAATCTTCAAAATCTGCACCTTGGTCCACAAAATTATCTACGGCGTTGTCCCAGGATACATGACAGACCTTATATAGACCTACCAACCAGAAACAGAACAGGATCATCATGAACATACCTAAACCCCCATTACCCAAATTGTTAAGGACTCAAATACAAAAAAATCTATGCATCTAGCTTCTCCTACATAAGCACACAACTATGGAACGCACCCCCTAAAGCTGTGAAAACAATCCATGACCACCTAAACTTCAGAAAATCACTAAAAACCAACCTGTTCAAAAAGGCTTACCCTACCGATCCAACGTAAATCCCCACACCTGGCAACACAGCAAAACCAATGATCGTACTGGACAATACACAACCTTCCCTCCCTTCGACCCTCATGGTGCCTGAAACACACCAAACTTATTATTCGACCACAACATAACCTTGTATTTGTTCTCTATCGGACTTGGCGAACGCCTTTACGGTACTATGCAAGCCACATTGAGCCTGCAAATAGGTGGGAAAATGTGGGGTACAAATGTAACAAATAAATAAAAATACATCAAGGTAGAGTACATACAAAATATAATCACAAATAACACCAACAGGGTCACAGAGATGTGAGTTTTGTTAAAATTAATTTTGCAGCCTATAGGCACATACTGGGGGAAAAAAATACAGCCTGCACAATAAATTCTTGTTTGTCTGATTTTCCTCCCCCCCTTTTGTTCTCAAATGTGGTTTTAGAACATAGTAGTATAGTTGGAGGTTTTTCTGTGCTTATGAACTTAGTGTTTAGTATTGCAATATGGCAATTACTTTAACAACTGAGCAGACTGCATGGTATAGTTACATTGTGTGGGAAGAAACCTCAGATAAATACCTGTAATCTGTGTCAGCTTAGCTGCTTCCTTATTTGGTGTAAAGCAGGCTGCAGTTGAGGAACATGAAGGGGTAAATGGAGATTCCCGCACAGGTAAGTTCTTTTTCAGCATTTGAGCAAAACTAGGCACTCTTGAACCCTGATGCCAATCACCATTGCTAGCCATTTTTTTCTGCAACAAAGCCAAAAGGTTATTTCAAATTAAATGAAGGATGTCTGTTAATCAAAGGAAAAAATTAAAGCTGTACAAATTCTACATAATTCTTACTTCTATATAAGATCTAGATGATGAGAATTTTCATTACTGTTCTCTTTCTAAAAGCAACAGAATCTGGATAGTCACAAACTTGCCTTCTTTCTTCCAAAGAAATTAAAAAAAATTTGATACTGTATCAAAAAGTAACTAATACTTTCTTAACAATGTTTTTATCACCACTATTTAGGATGCAAACTTTCCTCTGAGAATTATGAGCCCTCTGAAGAGAGCATTCACTTTAAAAAAAAAAAAGTTTTATCAATTTGGCTCATGCTTAAGTTGCAGTGCAAGACTAGTAGTAACTTCCATAGCGTCCCTCCGGACCGGCCCAGAATGTGACTGATGGGTTGTGCACGCCTTCCAGCAGGTGGAGACTGAGAAAAAAAACTGACTCTAGCGAGCCAATAAGAGCCCTTGCCAGCCAGAGAAAGATCCAGTAATCTCAATCTCCAGCAGGTGGAAGGTGGCGAGTCCTTCAGTCTCATTCTGTCTTATTTAATCTTTTCTGGTAAAAGGTTATTTCTGTGCATCTTTAAACAAAAAAACCCTGCTTCGAAGAGGCTGAGGCCGGTGGGGGTCTACGTTTGCCTCGGGGGTGTCACACTCGGTTGTCCGAGTCCCTCCCCCCTTATCCTCCCTGAAGTAAAATAATAATAATAATAATAAGAAGAAAATAGGTGCTTTGTGAAGCATTCTGTTTGACAGTACAGCCTGACTAAGATAAAATTTCCTCCAGCTGTTCCTGGAAAGACCTGTAGAGGCAGGGAGAGGCAGCTGCTTTTATTTAAGAAAAGTTAAGAAAATCCGGGCTTTGGGTCCGTGATTTATAGCCCTGCTGTTTTTGACTGGATTTAGGCAAGCAGGGACTAAAGGAACACTAGTTTGCTTTTTGACGGCACTTTTACTTTCGTTTTCGCATTTGTTTTATCAGCTGTTTCGATATCGGAAAAGTTGCGGCGGTGTTCCATCTGCCAGCGTTGGGGCCTCGGGTCGAACGGCGTCTGCAAGTTTTGCACCATGGTGGAAATTTTTGAGGAGCAGGGTGCAGGACCGGTTAAATCGTCGGCAGTGGTGGTGCCGGCGACGGGGGGGGGGGGGGGGGGGGGGGGCGATTCAGGTGTCTGTAATGCAGTCGCGTCTCCCTCTCCCTCGATGCCGGTTTTGGCGGGAAATTCCGCCATTTTAGATTTTTCTGTGTCAGACGCCCCCGGGGCCTTCTCTGCCTTCAAAGTTTGCTCCTACAGCTCCTGTTTTGCCTCAGGGGGCAGCTGGTTTCCCTCCTGAATTTGTGGTACAGATGTACCAAGCCTTTTTGTTGCATCAATCTGCCCCTGCTGAACCTCCAGCAAAGAGGTCTCTTGAGAGTTCTTCTGTGCCTTTAAAATGAGTCAGGCAATCGGTGCAGGCAGAGCAGGATGATTCCTTTGATACTGAGCAGGAGTTACCTGCTTTGGCAGAGGAGTCATGGTTCCCTGAAGAGGATTTTTCTGAGGATTTTAATCAGGCCGTAGATGGAGAAGAATCCCTTCCTGTGGTGGAAGATCCTTCGGTGGTAAGAATTTTTCATAAGGATGACCTTCAGGAGCTTATTTCTCAGGTTTCGTCTACTCTCCAGTTTGACGACCAGGATACCCCTGTGGCTGAGCATAGAAAGGTGGATTTGCTATTAAAGGGTATTCGCAGGGCCGATAGGTCTTTTCCTATGCATCAGGATATTCGAGATATTATTCAGGCTCAGTGGGAGTTTCCAGATTCTGCTTTTCGGCTTGCTAGGGCCATGGGCAGGCTTTATCCGGTTCCTGACATGGATAAAGATCTTTTACACTCTCCTATAGTGAATGCAGTAGTTTTCGTCGTTACCAAGCGTAATACGGTTCCGGTAGATGGTGGCATGGCTCTGCTGGCCCCTCAGGATCGTAGGATTGAATCCTTGTTGAAGAATATTTTTGATGTTTCGGCTCTGGCAGTGCAGGCTGCCATTTGTGGCTCCTTGGTCGCGAGAGCTTGTTTCCGTTGGTCTGAGAGGGTATTAGACCGCTTTTCAGATAATCTTTCCGCTACTGATAATGAAGTGGCCAAGCTGAAAATGGGTTCAGCGTTTTTGGCAGATGCTCTTTATGATTTGCATCCGGCTTCTTCAAAGTCAATGGCTTTTTCTGTGGCGGCTCGCCATACTCTTTGGCTCCGTGGTTGGTCAGCAGACGCAGCCTCTAAGTCTAAACTTAGTAAATTTCCCTTTAAGGGTTCTTTTCTGTTTGGTGGACAAGCTGGTGAATAGCCTGGATGAAGCTAAGGTTCCAAGGTTGCCGGAGGATCGTCCTAGAGGTTCTGGTCGTGGTCGTTTCTCAGCTCGTGGCAGAGGCCGTGATTTTCGTCGTTTTCGGCCAACCAGAGTTTTTCAGGGGCAGCGCTCCAGATTCCTCGAACGGACTCAGTCCTTTTGAGGAGGTCCTAGGGGAGGTCGAGAGAGGCAAGGGGTTCTCTTTCCTCCTCTTCCGTTCTAAACAATGAAGGTGTGCGGGCCTAGCCTCTAGTACAAGTGGGCGCTTGGTTGACGCAATTTCAAGAGAGGTGAGCCCAAATTACTTCAGAGCAGTGGGAATTAGAGGTTATTCGAGACGGGTATGCTTTAGAATTTGCTCATCCTTTGTCGGATGCTTTTCTGCAATCCCCCTGTCGGTCTCGTGTCAAAGTCGGAGCGGTCTGCCTTACTCTCCGCAGGCTTCTGCATCTTTGTGCGATTTGTCCAGTACCTTTGGCGGAGAGAGATCAAGGCCGTTACGCCATTTATTTTCTGGTGCCCAAAAAAGAGGGTTCCTTCCGTCCAATTTTGGCTCTCAAGGCAGTCAATCGAGTTCTCAAAGTGCCCTCCTTCCGGATGGAGACTCTCCAGTCAGTTATTGTTGCGATGCGGTCAGGGGAGTTTCTAACTTCTCTTGATCGTACAGAACCCTTTTTTCACATTCCCATTCGTCCTCCACATCAACGTTTTCTTCGTTTTGCAGTGCTCGGTCACCATTTTTAGTTTTGGGCTCTTTCCTTCGGCCTTGCGACTGCTCCCCGTACGTTTACCAAGGTCATGGTAGTTGTAGCTGCGGCTCTCTGAACAGAAGGCATTTTAGTCCATCCTTACTTAGACGATTGGTTGATTCGGGCAAAGTCTTTCCACTAGAGTGTTCAGGTGACGGCTTGGGTGGTCGAGTTTTTGCAGTCCCTAGGTTGGATAGTCAATATCCAGAAGAGCCGTCTTCAGCCTTCTTAGTCCTTAGAGTATCTGGGAGTCCTCTTCGACACACGGCTAGGTTATATATTTCTGCTGCCGGCTCAGGTCCTCAAATTACAGACTCAGATTCGACTCTTCAAGTATCCACTACTCTCTCCGTGAAAAAATACTTCCTAACATTTTTCTTGAGTCTGCCCCCCCTTCAATCTCATTTCATGTCCTCTCGTTCTACCTCCTTCGCATCTCCGGAAAAGGTTCGTTTGCGGATTAATACCTTTCAAATATTTGAACGTCTGTATCATATCACCCCTGTTTCTCCTTTCCTCCAGAGTATACATGTTCAGGTCCGCATACGTCTTGTAACGCAAATCCCATACCATTCTCGTAGCTTTTCTTTGCACCGCTTCAATTCTTTTTACATCCTTAACAAGATACTGCCTCCAAAACTGAACACAATACTCCAGGTGGGGCCTCACCAACGACTTATACAGGGGCATCAACACCCCCTTTCTTCTGCTGGTCACACCTCTCTCTATACAGCCTAACAACCTTCTAGCTACGGCCACCGCCTTGTCACACTGTTTCGTCGCCTTCAAATCCTCAGATACTATCACCCCAAGATCCCTCTCCCCACCCATACCTATCACACTCTCCCCGCCTAACACATAGGTCTCCCGTGGATTTCTACTCCCTAAGAGCATCACTTTGCATTTCTTCGCATTGAATTTTAATTGCCAAACCTTAGACCATTCTTCTATCTTCCGTAGGTCCTTTTTCATGTTTTCCACTCCCTCCGGGGTGTCCACTGTGTTACAGATCTTAGTATCATCCGCAATTAGGCAAACTTTACCTTCTAACCCTTCGGCAATGTCACTCACAAATATTTTGAACAGAATCGGCCCCAGCACCGATCCTTGAGGCACTCCACTACTCACCTTTCACTCCTCCGAGCGAATTCCATTCACCACCACCCTCTGGCGTCTGTCCGTCAACCAGTTCCTAATCCAGTTCACCACTTCGGGTCCTATCTTCAGCCCATCCAGTTTATTTAAGAGCCTCCTGCGGGGAACCGTGTCAAAAGCTTTGCTGAAATCTAAGTAGATTACGTCCATAGCTCATCCCTGATTCAATTCTCCTGTCACCCAAAGAACTCAATGAGATTCGTTTGGCACGATTTCCCTTTGGTAAAACCATGTTGTCTCGGATCTTGCAACTTATTGGCTTCCAGGAAATTCACTATCCTTTCCTTCAGCATCGCTTCCTTTTCCAATAACCGAAGTGAGGCTTACCGGCCTGTAATTTTCAGCTTCATCCCTATCACTTTTGTGAAGAGGGACCACCTCCGCCGTTCTCCAATCATAAGCACATAAGTAATGCCATACTGGGAAAAGACCAAGGGTCCATCGAGCCCAGCATCTTGTCCACGACAGCGGCCAATCCAGGCCAAAGGCACCTGACAAGCTTCCCAAACGTACAAACATTCTATACATGTTATTCCTGGGATTTTGGATTTTTTCCAAGTCCGTTTAGTAGCGGTTTATGGACTTGTCCTTTAGGAAACCGTCCAACCCCTTTTTAAACTCTGCTAAGCTAACCGCCTTCACCACATTTTCCGGCAATGAATTCCAGAGTTTAATTACACGTTGGGTGAAGAAAAATTTTCTCCGATTTGTTTTAAATTTACTACACTGTAGTTTCATCGCATGCCCCCTAGTTCTAGTATTTTTGGAAAGCGTGAACAGATGCTTCACATCCACCTGTTCCACTCCACTCATTATTTTATATACCTCTATCACGTCTCCCCTCAGCCGTCTCTTCTCCAAGCTGAATAGCCCTAGCCTCCTTAGTCTTTCTTCATAGTGAAGTCGTCCCATCCCCGCTATCATTTTAGTCGCCCTTCGCTGCACCTTTTCCAATTCTACTATATCTTTCTTGAGATGCGGCGACCAGAATTGAACACAATACTCAAGGTGCGGTCGCACCATGGAGCGATACAACGGCATTATAACATCCTCACACCTGTTTTCCATACCTTTCCTAATAATACCCAACATTCTATTCGCTTTCCTAGCCGCAGCAGCACACTGAGCAGAAGGTTTCAGCGTGTTATCGACGACGACACCCAGATCCCTTTCTTGGTCCGTAACTCCTAACGTGGAACCTTGCATGACCTAGCTATAATTCGGGTTCTTTTTTCCCACATGCATCACCTTGCACTTGCTCACATTAAACGTCATCTGCCATTTAGCCGCCCAGTCTCCCAGTCTCGTAAGGTCCTCTTGTAATTTTTCACAATCCTGTCGCGAGTTAACGACTTTGAATAACTTTGTGTCATCAGCAAATTTAATTACCTCGTTAGTTACTCCCATCTCTAAATCATTTATAAATATATTAAAAAGCAGCAGTCCTAGCACAGACCCCTGAGGAACCCCACTAACTACCCTTCTCCATTGTGAATACTGCCCATTTAACCCCACTGTTTCCTATCCTTCAACCAGTTTTTAATCCACAACAGGACATTTCCTCCTATCCCATGACCCTCCAATTTCCTCTGTAGCCTTTCATGAGGTACCTTGTCAAACGCCTTTTGAAAATCCAGATACACAATATCAACCAGCTCCCCTTTGTCCACATGTTTGTTTACTCCTTCAAAGAATTGAAGTAAATTGGTCAGGCAAGATTTCCCCACACAAAAGCCGTGCTGACTCGGTCTCAGAAATCCATGTCCTCGGATGTGCTCTGTAATTTTGTTTTTAATAGCCTCTACCATTTTCCCCGGCACCGACGTCAGACTCACCGGTCTATAATTTCCCGGATCTCCCCTGGAGCCTTTTTAAAAATGGGCGTTACATTGGCCACCCTCCAATCTTCCGGTTCCACGCTCGATTTTAAGGATAAGTTGCATATCACTAGCAGTAGCTCCGCAAGCTCATTTTTCAGTTCTATCAGTACTCTAGGATGAATACCATCCGGTCCAGAAGATTTGCTACTCTTCAGTTTGCCGAACTGCCCCATTACGTCCTCCAGGTTTACCGTGAAGTCAGTAAGTTTCACCGACTTGTCCGCTTGAAATACCATTTCCGACACCGGTATCCCACCCAAATCTTCCTCAGTGAAGACCGAAGCAAAGAATTCATTCAGTCTCTCCGCTACGTCTTTGTCTTCCTTGATCGCCCCTTTTACCCCTCGGTCATCCAGCGGCCCAACCGATTCTTTTGCCGGCTTCCTGCTTTTAATATACCGGAAAACATTTTTACTATGTTTTTTTGCCTCTAATGCTATCTTTTTTTCATAATCCCTCTTGGCCTTCTTTATCTGCGCCTTGCATTTGCTTTGACACTCCTTATGCTGCTTCCTGTTATTTTCAGACGGTTCCTTCTTCCATTTTCTGAAGGCGTTTCTTTTAGCCCTAATAGCTTCCCTCACCTCACTTTTCAACCAGGCCGGCAGTCTTTTGGAGTTCCGTCTTTCTTTTCTAATTCGCGGAATATGCATGGCCTGGGCCTCCAGGATTGTATTTTTGAACAGCATCCACGCCTGTTGTACAGTTTTTACTCTCTCAGTTTCCCCCCTAAGTTTTTTTTTTTACCGTTCTTCTCATTTTATCGTAGTCTCCTTTTTTAAAGTTAAACGCTAACGTATTTGACTTTCTGTGTAAAGTTACTTCAAGGTCGATATCAAAACTGATCATATTATGGTCACTGTTATCAAGCAGCCCCAGTACCATAACGTCCCTCACCAGATCATGCGCTCCACTAAGGACCAATTCTAGAATTTTTCCTTCTCTCGTCGGCTCCTGCACCAGTTGCTCCATAAAGCTGTCCTTGATTTCATCAAGGAATTGTATCTCTGTAGCGTGTCCCGATGTTACATTTACCCAGTCTATAGTTGGATAATTGAAGTCACCCATTATTATCACATTGCCCATTTTGTTCGCGTCTCTGATTTCTTTTATCATTTCTGTGTCTACCTGCTCATCCTGGCGAGGCGGACGGTAGTACACTCCTATCACCGTTTTTTCCCTTTTATACATGGAATTTCAACCCACAATGATTCAAAGGTGTGATTTGTGTCCTGCTGAATTTGTAATCTATCTGAGTCAAGGCTCTTGTTAATATACAATGCCACCCCTCCACCAGTCCGGTCCACCCTATCACTACAATATACTTTGTACCCAGGTATGACAGTGTCCCACTGGTTATCCTCCTTCCACCAGGTCTCAGTAATGCCTATTATATCCAATTTTTCGTTTAGTGCAATATATTCCAACTCTCCCATCTTATTTCTTAGACTCCTAGCATTTGCATATAGACATTTCAGAGTATGTTTGTTGTTCTTATTTGCATGATGCTTAGTACCTGACACTATTGATTTGACATCGTTTGTCTGATCTTTAGTTGTATTTAAGGTCACTATCCAGAAACCCTATCTTCCCTGTTTGTGAGGTATCTTTGCAAGATACCTTTTCCCGAACCATGCGCTTTTGAGCGAATGTCGGCCTTCCCCCCAATCCCTCGGAATCTCTCCCGTCTGCAAGGATATATTAAACAAATCTTTAAGAGGACCCGCCAGAACCTCTCTTGAGCTCCCTCAATATCCTAGGGTGGATCCCATCCGGTCCCATGGCTTTGTCCACCTTTAGCTTTTCAAGTTGTTCATATACACTCTCTTCTGTGAACGGTGCTCTATCCACTTCAATCTCATTTGTACTTTTTGCAGTCCATCACGGTCCTTCTCCAATCGAGACGGTGCCCTGGGCCAGAGCTCACATGAGGCCTTTGCAGAGGTCGCTTCTGTCGAGATGGTCGTCCCAGACCGGTTCGCTTCATCACAACCTGCCACTTTCATTTTTCATTGCAACTGAGGACCAGTCTGCGATGGTGGCTCCGGGAGGCCAATTTGAACAAAGGTATGCCTCTAGATCAGCCCATTTGGACTGTGGTGACGACAGATGCCAGTCTCCATGGCTGGGGTGCTATCAGGGGCAGGTTGCTCAGGGTCTCTGGACTCATCAGGAGACGCTGTGTTCAATCAACCTGTTGGAAATCAGGGCCATCCGTGTTACATCTGTGCTTTCCTCGCCCTCTGGTGGCCAGAAAGTGTGGCTGCTATGGACCATCACCCGTTCCAGATATCAGTCTGGTCCGGACCTTCCAGGCTGCCAAGTTTGCTTGTGTTGTTTGAGCCTGCACAGCACCCGTAGCTGCCTGGTGATTGCAGCAGCCGAGTTCCAGGTGCTGCTGGGCTTATTAGTGTTATGATTGGGGTCAGAACCCCTCTCAAACTTACCTCTTTCCTGGGGATCAGCTTCTTAGCTGGCTTCTGTTTCTTTTGTCTGTCCTTTCTGAGCTGGCTCTGTCTCTCTGTGCTGGCAGCTTCCAGCAGCATGGGGTTAATTGTTTTACTTTACTACAGCTGTGTGGGTGGACTGAGTTAGCTCTACCTCTCTTTGGGTGTACTGGCTTCAAGTGCTTCACGGTGTTGCATTGGTGTGGGTTGGGCCTCTCTGGGTCAGTGTGCTTTTGCCTAGGTCTAGGGAGTGTGACATCATCAGGGAGGGCCTTGATAAAGAAGTGGTGTTGTTTCCTTCAGAGCCTTTGCAACGGTGGTGTTTGCTTTGGGTAGGGTGGTGCAGTGTGCACTTCTGACTTTGTGTCTAGTTTCCCTGCTTGCTTTTGCTAAGGGCCAGGTTAGTGTTAGTGCAGTGTGCACTGGTGTCTGTGTGTTTAGCTTTCCTGCTTTTCCCTCTTGGTTTTGGAAGCATTGCTGTGTGTAGGGCTTTGGAAGCTCTGTTGCTGATAGAAGTACTTCAGGGTTTGGTGTTGTTAGGAACACTGCAGAGTTTGCTGTTAGAAGGACTTCTGGTGTTTGTGCTATTGGGAGCATTGCAGTCTTTGCTGTTGGTGTTTGGTGCTTTAGAAGCACTTTTGGCTTATGTGTTAGCTTCCCTGCTTTTTCCTTGTGGCTCCCCTGTCTTCCCTTTTAGTGCTAGGAGCTCTTCTGGTTGCTTGCCAGAGTAGTGCTTAGGATGCATCTTGTTAGTTTTGTATCTAGCTTGCTAGAGCAGTGCTTAGGTAGCTTGTTAGTTTTGTGTTTAGCTTGTTAGTGTAGAGCTCTGCTTGTAGCTTGGTGCTTAGTAGCACCTGTGTTAGCTTTGTGTTTAGTTCCCTGCTCTGTTAGTTTAGAGCTTAGGAAGTCCCTTTCTTGAGCAGGGCTTAGGAGCTCCTGTTTAGTATAGGGCTTAGGAAGTCCTTTTGTCAGTTTACTGTTAGGAACACACCTGCTGGTTTAGGGATTGGGAGCACGTAGATCAGTTTAGTTTTAGGAGCACTTCTGTTTCCAGTCCTGGTCCCTGTGTCATCCGGTATTCACTAAGTCCTGCCGGCTACTCGAACCCAGGAGCTCAACTCCTGGGGGGCTTAGTAGCTAAGTGCAGGTGAAGCTGTGTGGACCAGTCCGGTGTGCTCCAGTCCGGTGTTCCAGTCCGGGGGAATTCCAGTCCAGTGTCCTCCAGTCCAGGGGATTCCAGTCCAGTGTCCTCCAGTCCGGGAGGGTTCCAGTCCTGTGTACTCCAGTCTGGGGGATTCCAGTCCATGTTGTCAGGTTCTCAGGTTCAGAGCCCGCGGGGCCGGGCTCTGGAGCAAACGTGAGCCCTTGGGCTGCTGCCGAGGAGCGACAGCAGCAGGCAAAACCCACCAACCAACACTGGGTAAGCACACCAGCAGGGACTGCAGGCACTGCCCAGCGAACCGGAACACATGGACTGGAATCCCCCGGACTGGAGGACACAGGACTGGAACACACACCGGACCGGAACACACTGGACTGGAGCACACCAGACTGGAACACACACCGGACCGGAACACACTGGACTGGTCCCCCGGACTGGAGGACACAGGACTGGAACACGGGACTGGAGCACCCTGGACTGGTCCACACAGCTTCACCTGCACTTAGCTACTAAACCCCCCAGAAGTTGAGCTCCTGGGTTCGAGTAGCCGACAGGACTTACTGGATACCGGATGACATAGGGACCAGGACTGGAAACAGAAGTGCTCCTAAACCTAAACTGATCTACGTGCTCCCAATCCCTAAACCAGCAGGAGTGTTCCTAACAGTAAACTGACAAAAGGACTTCCTAAGCCCTATACTAAACAGGAGCTCCTAATCCCTGCTCAAGAAAGGGACTTCCTAAGCCCTAGACTAACAGAGCAGGGAACTAAACACAAAGCTAACACAGGTGCTACTAAGCACCAAGCTACAAGCAGAGCTTTACACTAATAAGCTAAACACAGAACTAACCAGCTACCTAAGCACTGCTCTAGCAAGCTAGATACAACTAACAAGGTGCTTCCTAAGCACTACTCTGGCAAGCAACCAGAAGAGCTCCTAGCACTAAAAGGGAAGACAGGGGAGCCACAAGGAAAAAGAAGGGAAGCTAACACATAAGCCAAAAGTGATTCTAAAGCACCAAACACCAACAGCAAAGACTGCAATGCTCCTAATAGCACAAACACCAGAAGTACTTCTAACAGCAAACTCTGCAGTGTTCCTAACAACACCAAACCCTGAAGTACTTCTATCAACAACAGAGCTTCCAAAGCCCTACACACAGCAATGCTACCAAAACCAAGAGGGAACAGAAGGGAACCAAAAGGAAAAAGCAGGAAAGCTAAACACACAGTCACCAGTGCACACTGCACTAACACTAACCTGGCCCTTAGCAAAAGCAAGCAGGGAAACTAGACACAATGTCAGAAGTGCACACTGCACCACCCTACCTAAAGCCAACACAACTGTTGCAAAGGCCCTGAAGGAAACAAGACCACTTCCTTATCAAGGCCCTCCCTGATGATGTCACACTCCCTAGACCTAGGCAAAGCACACTGACCCAGAGAGGCCCAACCCACACCAATGCAAAACTGTGAAACACTTGAAGCCAGTACACCCAAAGAGAGGTAGAGCAACTCAGGCAACATACCCACAGGTGCAGTGTAGTGAAACAATTAGAGCCATGCTGCTGGAAGCTGCCAGCACAGAGAGACAGAGCCAGCTCAGAAAGGACAGAGAAAAGAAACAGAAGCCAGGTAAGAAGCTGACTCCCAGGAAAGAGGTAAGTTTGAGAGGGGTTCAGACCCCAATCATAACACATGTGTTCCGGTTCGCTGGGCAGTGCCTGCAGTCCCTGCCAGTGTGCTTGCCCAGTGTTGGTTGGTGGGTTTTGCCTGCTGCTGTCGCTCCTCGGCAGCAGCCCAAGGGCTCACGTTTGCTCCAGAGCCTGGCCCTGCGGGCTCTGAACCTGAGAACCTGACAATTAGCCATTTTGTTACTCTCAGCCCTTGCATCGTCTTAGGCCCTGGTACTTGAGTGCTTGTGCACTTCTGCCTGAGAGACTTTGTCTGGACGTGATTCTGCGTTTGCTGGTTTCCTGCCTTTTGAACCTTGCCTGATCCTGGACTTTGCTTTGCTTGCCGCCTGCCTTTTCACCCTTTGTCTGGACCTGGACTTTACTTTGCTTGCCGCCTGCCCTTTGACCCTTTGTCTGGACCTAGACTTTGCTTTACTTGCCGCCTGCCTTTTGAACCTTTGCCTGGACCTGGACTTTGCTTTGCTTGCCGCCTGCCTTTTGAACCTTTGCCTGGACCTGTCTTCTGCTTGCTGGCTGACTGCCTAGAGACCTAGCCTGGATTTGCCGGTGCGTCTGTTCTGCCTTGCTTCTGGTGTGGGGTGGTTTTGCCTGCTACTTCCGCTCCTCGGCAGTGGTCCAAGGGCTCACAAACCCAGTTCCTGTTTAGTAAACGTGACAGGCCATGAGCTCGGCCAGATCACCCTACCAGCTGGGTTTCCAGTCTAAGACTTTCTTCCCGGTTGGCAATCCGGGTTCCAGCCCCGGTGCAGCTCCTGATTCCAGCTCGGACCCTAGCTCCAACCCAATTTTTGATCTTGATCCTTTTCTGATGCTCCGGGATTACTGTATTAAACTCTTGTCTGACCCAGCCCTGGAGAAAATTCCTGAAGCTGCAGCAGAGAGAAAGCGTTTCTGGGGTCCTTTTGTCTCTGGAAACCCAATCTCTTCTATTGATCCTTCTACCAATCTCTTCTTGTACCGCTTCAGACTTCTCTCAAATCCAGGCTTGCGGGATACTCCTGAAGCCCACGCTGAAAGAAGGTGGCTGCCTGGTTCCGTTCCAGTTCTGGATTCTGATGTCAGTTCCAACCAAGCCTCGGAGTCCAGCCCGAGTGACACTGCTAACCGAACCTCCAATACCAGTTCGGGTGGCGCTTCGAACTGAGCCTCCAATCCTCGGTCAAGTGGCGCTTCCACTCAAGCCTCGGAGTCCAGCCCGAGTGACGCTGCTAACCGAACCTCCAATTCCAGTTCGGGTGGCACTTCGAACTGAGCCTCCAATCCTCGGTCAAGTGGCGCTTCCACTCAAGCCTCGGAGTCCAGCCCGAGTGACGCTGCTAACCGAACCTCCAATTCCTGTTCGGGTGGCGCTTCAAACTGAGCCTCCAATCCTTGGTCAAGTGGCACTCCCACTCAAGCCTCGGAGTCCAGTCCACGGGACGTGTTTAACCGAGCCTCCAATCTCAGTTCAAGTGGTGCTTCCACTCAAGCCGTGAAGTCCAGCCCGAGTGACGCTGCTAACCGAGCCTCTGATGCCAGTGCGGGTGGTGCTTCGAACTGAGCCTTCCATCCTCGATCAAATGACGCTCCCACTCAACAGTCCACGTGATGCTTCCAGTCAAGCCTGAGTCCAGTTTGAGTGGCGCTTCTGAGCCTTTTATTCCCATTGGATTGGCACTCCTAGCCAAGCCTTTGCTGAGTTTGAGTTCCAGCCAAGCTGTGCCTGAGTCTGCTTCCAGGTCTAGTCCTGAGAGCGGTCCGAGGGCCGGCGCTGATGCCTGTCCGGATGCCAGTCTTGACTCTGGTTCAAGCTCCAGCCAAGCTACCCCTGGTCATGTTTTGAGGCTCCTCCGCAGATTTCATTATTGCTACCCATGGAGACCTGAATTCCCCGTGGAGGTAGGGGGGCCTTGAGGAGGGGTACTGTTACGTCTGTGTTTTCCTCGCCCTCTGGTGGCCAGAACGGGTGGCTGCTATGGACCATCATCTGTTCCAGATTTCGGCTAAGTCCGGTCCGAACCTTCCAGGCTGCCAAGTTTGCTTGTGTTGTTTGAGCCTGCACAGCACCCGTAGCTGCCTGGTGATTGCAGCATCTGAGTTCCAGGTGCTGCTGGGCTCATTAGCCATTTTGTTACTCTCAGCCCTTGCCTTTGCATCATCTTAGGCCGTGGTACGTGGGTGCTTGTGCACTTCTGCCTGAGAGACTTTGTCTGGACCTGATTCAGCATTTGCTGGTTTCCTGCCTTTTGAACCTTTGTCTGGACCTTGCTTTGCTTGCTGCCTGCCTTTTGACCCTTTGTCTGGACCTGGACTTTGCCTGCCGCCTGCCTTTTGAACCTTTGCCTGGACCTGTCTTCTGCTTGCTGGCTAACTGCCTGCCTAGAGACCTAGCCTGGATTTGCCGGTGCGTCTGTTCTGCCTTGCTTCTGGTGTGGGGTGGTTTTGACTGCTACTGCCGCTCCTCGGCAGTGGTCCAAGGGCTCACAAACCCAGTTCCTGTTTACTAAACGTGACAATCCGTCTGGCATTTCAGAAGTTTCTTCATCTTTTGAAAGGCCTGGCAGTGCGAGTAATGTCAGACAATGCCACAGCAGTCGCATATATCAATCGGCAAGGAGGGACGAGGAGCCAAGCGTTAGAGTGAGAGGTGTCGCTGCTTCTGCAATGGGCAGAAGTCAACCTGGTGGCTCTGTCAGCGGCTCATGTAGGAGTTCTAAACGTTCAGGCAGATTTTCTCAGTCGTTACTTGCTCGATCCCGGAGAGTGGTCGCTAAGCGAAGTGGCGTTTGGTCTGGTCGTCGATTGTTGGGGTTCTCCCAAAATGGATCTGTTTGCATCTGCAGGGAATGCAAAGCTTCCTCTGTTCTACAGTCGTCGCAGAGATCCCAAGGCACAGGGAGTTGACGCACTTCTTCAATCCTGGCCGGACGGGCTAATGTATGCTTTTCCTCCTTGACCTCTAATAGGACGTCTTCTTCAGAAGGTAGAGAATTACAAGGGTTGTCTGATTTTGGTGGCGCTGGATTGGCCTCGAAGGCCGTGGTATGCCAACCTTCAATGTCTTCTGGTGGATCTTCCCTTTCAGCTTCCGGTCACGCCAGATCTCGTCGCAGGATCCGGTCATTAATCCAGATCCGGATCGATTCTGTCTTACGGCTTGGCTCTTGAGAGGGCTAAGTTGACTAAAAAAAGGTTACTCTACTCAGGTCATTGCTACTATGCTGCGTTCGACTTCTTTGAAATATGTGCGTACTTGGAGGATCTTTGAGGATTCAGTGCCGCAAATTTTGGATTTTTTGCAGCAGGGGTTAAACAAAGGTTTGGCTTTGTCTTCTCTTAAGATGCAGATTGCAGCTTTGACGTGTTTTCGTGGTCGAATCCAAGGGAAGTCGCTGGCTAGTCATCCGGATGTAGTGCGTTTCCTCAGAGGGATTAATCTTCTTCGTCCTCCCTCTTAATGCTCGTTTCCTAGGCGGAATCTGAATTTGGTGCTTTTGGTTCTTACTAAGCCCCCTTCGAGCCTTTTATAGGCTTTTTATTCAAAGCAAAACAGAACTCCTGGGACAGAGAAATATCCAGAGTAGTTTGAGCTACTACTAAAAAAGGTGTGAGCAAAATCTCAATAAATAAAACTAAAGTCCCTTCTTCAAATCTCACATCAGTATTTTCCACATTTGAAAAAGTGACATCAGTAGTTTGAAAATATAGCATTTTGGTGTTTTAATCTTTTCTGACCACAGGGGCCCTGTTATTTTCTTGTTATACATTCTTTAATTCCTTTCCTCTGGTCTTGTCACCAAGTAAGAAATAAAAAGTTTCATGGTAGGTGGCGTTAGGAACAAAAGCCAAAGAGGCTGAATTAGGGCGCAGAGTAGCTCTTCTATGCAGTTCCCTAAGGTACTGCCTAGGAAGCGAGGGGCAGTAAGTAGGTGATCTCTCTGCACCAGCCCCTCACCCCCCCTACCCTCTTGTGGGCAGATATGGGGATAAAGAGGAAAGGAGTTTAAAAGCGGGGTTTAAAAAAGGTCTAGACGGCATCCTAAAGGAAAAGTCCATAGACCATTATTAAACTGACTTGGAGCACTGCTAGTTCAAGGATAAGCATCATAAAATGTATTGAGCTTTTCTGGGATCTTGTCAGGTATTTGCGACCTGGATTGGCCACTGTTGTAAACAGGATGCTGGGCTTGATGGACCTTTGGTCTGTCCCAGTATGGCAATACTTATGTACTTATGTATGCCACAATCTGGGTTTCTGCCAGGTACTTGTGACCTGGATTGGCCACTGTTGGAAACAGGATGCTGGGCTTGATGGAGCTTTGGTCTGTCCCAGTGTACAAGGTTGCCAGATGGGAAGTTTTCCCAGCCAATTGGGCGGCTATCCCCGACCTGCTGTAGGAAATTTTTGGCCACTGCGGGTAGTGGTTTTTTGGGCGGCTTTTATTTTGGCTGGGCGTTTTTCGCCCCGCAGGGGGTATGGTTAATGATGTCAGGGGCGGGGTTGATGATGGCAGGGGCGTGAGATTTTGGGTGGGTTTGGAACTGGTTAATCTGGCAACCAAGGTTGCCAGATGGGCGGTTTTCTGCGACCTGCTATGGGAAATTTCTGACCGCTGCGGGTTGCGGTTTTTTGGGCTGCTTGTTTTTTCTCTGCCGGCGTTGCAGTTTGGGAGTGTGGTTAGTGATTGGTGGGGGGGGGGGGGGGGGTTTGATGACGGCGGGGGCAGGGTGTGAAATTTTGGGTGGGTTTTGACACTGATTAATTGGCAACACTGCGGAGTGGCAACCCTGGTGGCAATACTTATATACTTTTAAAAAATGGGTGAATTTGGAGACCAAGGTATCCAGTGCCTGCCCAGCCATTAGGCAAGACTACATGATGGCATGGAGCTGCATCTTCTTGTGATGCAATCACAGCAAAACAGATCTTGAGCATCCTGTTAAGTCAAAGAACCTGCTTTATTTGTGTATTTATTACATTCATACCCGGTGCTTTCCCACATACATCAGGTTCTGTGCGGCTCTTACACTGTAAATGAAAGCATCTTGCGTTGTAGAAAATAAAGCAAAACAAGAAAATGTAGGAAGAGTATTATAAACTGTGATGATCATAACTATTTACATAGTGAAAAAGCATTACAAAGGACATGTGAAAAGAATATTATGAACTGAGAAAAACACAGTGCCTCGCCTCTCCCTATGCCTGGAATAAACTCCCCGAGCCCATACGCCAAGCCCCCTCCCTATCCATCTTCAAATCCGTACTCAAAGCCCACCTCTTCAGTGTCGCCTTTGGCACCTAACCATTGTACCTCTACCCAAGAAATCTAGACTGTTCCAATTTTTGATTGTCTGCACTCCTTGTCCTTTAGATTGTAAGCTCCTTTGAGCAGGGACCGGCCTTCTTTGTTAAACTGTACAGCGCTGCGTAACCCTGGTAGTGCTTTAGAAATATTAAATAATAGTAGTAGTAGTAACAGAAACCCAGGAATATATGAGTTGGAATAAGAATAAGGCATTAAGTATATAGTATAGTATATCTATTCATCTGATGATTATCGAGAGTAATGAGTTTTCATCGTCTGCAGTTGTAAAATCTTTTCTGTAAGTTATTCCCTTTTGTTTTCCCTCCTAGAAAGTTATCTATTTTTTGTTACATTTGTACCCTGCTCTTTCCCACTCATGGCAGGCTCAATGCGGCTTACATGGGGCAATGGAGGGTTAAGTGACTTGCCCAGAGTCACAAGGAGCTGCCTGTGCCTGAAGTGGGAATTGAACTCAGTTCCTCAGGACCAAAGTCCACCACCCTAACCACTAGGCCACTCCTCCACTGTTGCTACTATTTGAGATACTACATGGAATGTTGCTATTCCACTAGCAACATTCCATGTAGAAGTCGGCCCTTGCAGATCACCAATGTGGCCACGCAGCGTACCTGCAGAACGTCAGACTCAGAAGCCTGCGCAGCCTTCTACATGGAATGTTGCTAGTGGAATAGCAACATTCCATGTAGAATCTCCAATAGTAGCAACATTCCATGTAGAATCTCCAATAGTATCTATTTTATTTTTGTTACATTTGTACCCTGCGCTTTCCCACTCATGGCAGGCTCAATGCGGCTTACATGGGGCAATGGAGGGTTAAGTGACTTGCTCAGAGTCCCACTAGCAACATTCCATGTAGAAGTCGGCCTTCGCAGATCACCAATGTGGCCGTGCAGGCTTCTACATGGAATGGTGCTAGTGGAATAGCAAATTCCATGTAGAATCTCCAATAGTATCTATTTTATTTTTGTTACATTTGTACCCTGCGCTTCCCACTCATGGCAGGCTCAATGCGGCTTACATAGGGCAATGGAGGGTTACGTGACTTGCCCAGAGTCACAAGGAGCTGCCTGTGCCTGAAGTGGGAATCCAACTCAGTTCCCCAGGACCAAAGTCCACCACCCTAACCACTAGGCCACTCCTCCACTGTCACTAGGCCACTAGGCCACTCCTCCACTGTTGCTACTATTTGAGATTCTACATGGAATGTTGCTATTCCACTAGCAACATTCCATGTAGAAGTCGGCCCTTGCAAATCACCAATGTGGCCGCGCAGGCTTCTGCGTCTGTGAGTCTGACGTCCTGTACATACATGCAGGATGTCAGACTCACAGAAACAGAAGCCTGCGCAGCCTTCTACATGGAATGTTGCTAGTGGAATAGCAACATTCCATGGAGAACCTCCAATAGTAGCAACATTCCATGTAGAACCTCCAAAAGTAGCAACATTCCATGTAGAATCTCCAACAGTATCTATTTTATTTTTGTTACATTTGTACCCCGCACTTTCCCACTCATGGCAGGCTCAATGCGGCTTACATAGGCCAATGGAGGGTTAAGTGACTTGCCCAGAGTAACAAGGAGCTGCCTGTGTCTGAAGTGGGAATCGAACTCAGATCCTCAGTTCCCCAGGACCAAAGTCCAGCACCCTAACCACTAGGCCACTCCGCCACTGTTGCTACTATTTGAGATTCTACATTCCACTAGCAACATTCCATGTAGAAGTCGGCCCTTGCAGTTCACCAATGTGGCCACGCAGGCTTCTACATGGAATGTTGCTAGTGGAATAGCAACATTCCATGTAGAATCTCCAATAGTAGTGAGGCAGCCATGGGCATAATTATATATATAAGAAGGCATAAAAATCTGGTGTTTAAAAGTTTGGTTTAGTTCTGCAAGTGGTGGAGGAATGTCATCTGGTTTAGATTACGTTTGCCAAGCTAAAGGTTAGAAAGGTCAGAGACAGGAATTTCTTTCACCCCTTGTGAGTGATGGATTGCTAATGCAAACACATATGTATCCTATTATGAACAAGGTATATTGCAGGCAATTTAAAAGGATTAGGCTGAAATGCTGTTTAGTTAGATTCTAGATATAAATGAGTTAGATTTTAGAAGTTCTTAATATGTAGATATGGCTTATAAGGAACACTGATTCTGCTTATTTTAGAATATGTTTTTCTGTGTAATTAATATGTAGAATATCCTTTCAATCCAGTGTTACATATTTGCCTGACTCTTTAAAGTGAGCCTTTGTCTGCTGTTTAAGAGGTCAAGCATCTGGTTTGACTTAGCCACAGTCCTGACTGGTTTGATGTATGAAGCTGATAGGTGAAAAGAGGTCAGGACTAGTCAACTCTCTTCTCCTTGATTAATTATAGGTAAATGTAGGAATGGGTCTTGAAAGTAATAACTGATATGTATGTTATTAAGTAAGACTGGCCCTTGACCCCTTAATGAATGCCAGAACCCAGTTAGTATGAAGTTGACTAGGAATATGAGAATGTCCCTTAGTCCCTAAATGAATTCAGTTTAAGCTATAGCTGAGAAATTAATCATAATAAAATGCCAAGAGAGGGGAGCCAAAATGTCTGGTCTGAGAGGCCCCAGGTCATGGGTCAGTTTGAGAAATATTAAACCTATGTAACTGATATTTTTAAAGTAATGATTGGCTGAGGTAAGGTAACCAATCCATTCTTTACCATCTGGAGAGTAAGGGGGGCTAGAGGTTAGGACTGTATTTAAGTGGGAGTAGAAGCAGCTTACGTCAGAAGGAACAGACAGAAGAAAGAGAGCAGAAGGAACAGACAGAAGAGGGAGAGACAGCAGAAGGAGAGAAGGAGCTGAGACAGAAGCCATAACATCCAGAGAGCTGAGAGAGAGAGAGAAGAAGAGACTTAATGCTGATGTTCTACTTTGTTTGCTGGCAAATAAAGAAGATTTCTCCCTCATTCTGATGTGTGCTGCTTGACTCCTGAAGTACCACAGATTCTGCTAACAATAGGGGTAATTCATGCATCCATTCCTGCAACAGTAGCAACATTCCGTGTAGAATCTCCAATAGTAGCAACAGAATCTCAATAGTAGCAACATTCCATGTAGAATCTCCAGTAAATTGATGTAAATAAATAAATAGTAGCAACATTCCATGTAGAATCTCCAATATATTTTATTTTTGTTACATTTGTACCCTGCGCTTTCCCACTCATGGTAGGCTCAATGCGGCTTACATGGGGCAATGGAGGGTTAAGTGACTTGCCCAGAGTCACAAGGAGCTGCCTGTGCCTGAAATGGGAATCGAACTCAGTTCCCCAGGACCAAAGTCCACCACCCTAACCACTAGGCCACTCCTCCACTGTTGCTACTATTTGAGATTCTACATGGAATGTTGCTACTATTTGAGATTCTACATGGAATGTTGCTATTCCACTAGCAACATTCCATGTAGAAGTCGGCCCTTGCAGATCACCAATGTGGCCGCGCAGGCTTCTGCTTCTGTGAGTCTGACGTCCTGCACAGGACGTCAGACTCACAGAAACAGAAGCCTGCGCAGCCCTCTACATGGAATGTTGCTAGTGGAATAGCAACATTCCTGTAGAATCTCCAATAGTAGCAACATTCCATGTAGAATCTCCAATAGTAGCAACATTCCATGTAGAATCTCCAATAGTATCTATTTTATTTTTGTTACATTTGTACCCTGCGCTTTCCCACTCATGGCAGGCTCAATGCGGCTTACATGGGGCAATGGAGGGTTAAGTGACTTGCCCAGAGTCACAAGGAGCTGCCTGTGCCGGGAATCGAACTCAGTTCCTCAGTTCCCCAAGACCAAAGTCCACCACTCTAACCACTAGGCCACTCCACCACTCCAATAGAAATGAACCAAAATAAAACATGAGGAAAATGGCCAACCTTGGAAAGCTAATCAAGAAATGTATTAAGTTATGTCCAATAAAAAAGGCATCATCTTATTTTCTTTTCTATTGATTACCTTTAAGAGTGGACTAACAGGGCTCCCACACCTCCCTCCTAGAAACAAACCGTGGTACAGGCTGGAGACGTGTGTAGGAGGAGGAGGAGGAGGAGGCCTCAGGCCTGGCCGGATCCACACCCCCACCCCACCCTCACCCTCACCCTCACCCTCAATTCAAAACAAATAGCAAAACCACCACCCCCTTAGGCTCTTAGATACAACGGGATTATAACAATAAGAAGTGAAGATCCAGCAATTACCCACCGACTCTCGCCATGGGAGGGGGCCAAGTTCAGTCAACACTGGGGGGGGGGGGGGGAGAACTGCTACCTTGGACCCAGGAAAGGCCTTTCGTGTGAGGCGACTCGTTAACCAACACGACCCCCGGCCCCCTTTTCCATACAGGCCCCTAAAAGCACAAGAAAAGCCCTACCAACAACTCCCGGGCTTCGCCGCGACCGTTATCCTCCTCGCGCTCGTGCCTCGCCCTCGGCAGTCACGCGGTCGTGCACGTGGAGCCGCTATGTGACGTCACTGGCAAGCCAGAGAGCTTGAAGAAGGAGGTGGAGCAGCCAGGCCTCGAGCTGGGTTCACTGACGGAAGGCGGCGGCGGCGCGTGAGGCGTCACGTGGGCGGAGCCTACCGCCATGATGTTGTTCAGAACCAAAAAGTAGAGTGCTCTCTGCTGTTGAAAAAAAGGTCAAGTAGTAAACTGATGTCTTTAGGAAATCTCTTAGGAGGGGATTTTTCAAGGGATCTATGAAGTTCATAGGGGTAATTGCCATAAGAGGATAGACTGAGCCAGTCCGGATTTTACTTTCATTGAAAGAACTGTAAGTAAAACCCGGACTGGCTCAATCTGTCCTCCAGGGGGGATGGGGTTTATATTCAAAATGCATTTGCCACTGCACCAAAGCTTGTTTTGTGATTTCAAATGGTGATTTTATGATGACAATTCTAAATAAAAACAATTGCAAATGCTTACTACTATGTAGATTTCTTTTTTAATATATGACAGCCTTTTTATTCATTTGAAAGTTTCCCCAATGTACATATATATCATGTAATAAAAATGGAAATTACTAAAGCAGCATAAAATGATTGGAGCTGCTAGAAATGGCAGTAATTATCTCTGTATTTTGTGCTCATTTTTCTACACTGCTCTATACAATCTTATTCTCTACATATAAAAGGCACCACCAACGTTCTATGAAGCCTCCAGCCGGAAGTGTGAAGGGGGAGAGATATCCGGTTGCCCCATGAGTGTGTGCCCCGCCCTCGCTCTGTAACATAAACAGTGAAGGAAAACACAGCAAAGCTCGAAATCAAATCGCTCTCTCTGTAACAGTGAAGGACTCGGGGGGGGGGGGGGGGGGGGGGGGGGGGGGGGGGGGGGGGGAGAGGGCAGGGACACACACACTTCCCACATGCACACAGAAGAAAACATTGCTAGCCCCCCCCCCCCCCGTTTCATTTGCATCAGAAACAGGGCTTTTTTACTGAAGGACTCGGGGGGGAGGGGAAAGAAGGCAGAGGGCAGGGACACACACACTCCCACATGCACACAGAAGAAAACATTGCTAGCCCCCGTTTCATTTGCATCAGAAACAGAGCTTTTTTTTTACTAGTACAGTAATAAATGGCCAAATCTCAATGAGAAAATCCTGGTTCCTGGTGGGTTCATATTAGCTGTTGTTATAATCTGCCTTGGGAAGCCTGGTGTTATAAAGATGGAAAATATTAAAATTAAATGGAAGTAAAATTTAACTCTCCTTTCATTGGAGCACATAGAATCACATCTTCAGTTCACATAGATACACAAATTGATTATTTTGTTTTCAGCATGGTTCAGGGACAAGTGGTTAAATAAGTGAAAATGATAAAAATAAATATAATATTTCCTTCATGCAGATCTTTCATTTGTTTAAACATAACTAAATGGGCTACAAGACCCTAATACAGTCCATTGGTTTTCCTATATTTTGTCCTTGTGCTGTCTTATACTGTGCCAAAATTGAAAACTCTTCTCTCCTTTCTGAACAATAATTAAAGGAGCGTACAGTGAGTTCCAAAGTTGTGTGCCCATAAACAAGAGGCTGGTGGCATGTGAAGATTTGTATTTTATACCTTTGCAATTGGGGTAGTGAAGGGTTAGGTAGGTTCTTGCTGTTCTCAATACGTTTCTTATTGGTAGATTGATAAGTTCTGTCATGTAATCTGGTGCGAGTCCGTAGATGATTCTGTGGATTATTGTGCATATTTTGAAAGTTATGCGAGCGTTAATAGGAAGCCAATGTAAGCTTCTTAGGAGGGGCTTCACGCTTTCGAAGTGTGTTTTTCCAAAGATGAGTCTGGCAGCCATGTTTTGTGCTTTCTGTAGTTTTCTTATGATTTGATCTTTGCAGCCTACGTAAATACTATCGCAGTAGGCTACATGGATTAGCAGCATGGTTTGGATCATGTTGCAGAATGAATCCCTGGGAAAGTAGGGTTTTATACGTTTGAGCTTCCACATAGTATGGAACATTTTCTTGGTTGTGTTCTTAGCTTGGCTTTCTAGCGTTAGGGTGCGGTCAATTGTTATGCCTAAGATTTTCAAGTGGTCTGAGATTGGGAGAGCTGAACCCTGTGCATTAATTACCAAGGGGGCACATTATTGTATTGGGACGAATGAGTCATTGGGTTTTATCTCTATTGAGTTTTAACTTGAATGCTGATGCCCAGGATTCCATGATGGTCATGCTGTTTATTATTTCCTTGGTGATTTCTGTTTGAAGGGAATATAGATGGTGATGTCATCTGCGTACAGAAATGGATTGAGGCCTTGTTTGGATAGAGATTTAGCCAGTGGTGTCATCATTAGGTTGAATAATATAGGTCAGAGCGCAGATCCTTGTGGTACTCCACATTCCACTTTCCAAGGTGGAGCTATATCTGAGTTTGATTTGACTTGGTATGTTCTGGATGTCAGAAATCCCTTGATCCAGGAAAGTACTTTTCCTGTAATTCCTATCTTGTTGAGGATTCTCAGTAGTATGTGGTGGTCAACCATATTGAATGCGCTTGATAGATCAAATTAGAGTAGGAGGATGTGTTTACCCCTGTAGTCTTGCCCCTATATCTAGTTCTCTGATGATCAAATTTATGGTGGTTTCTCCTCCTCTAAATTTTTGATAATCTAATTTTTATAAGCAGCATTTTGGGACTCAGCTTTCCAAACTTTTCATGAGGACCCTATAGCTGTTCAGGTTTCCAGGATAACTGTAATGAATATGGATTTAATAATCTGCATACACTGGAAACAAGATATGCATTTTTACTTCATGCAATATTCATTGTGGCAATCCGTCCTTTTTCTGATCCTTTGAAGGTGTACATGCAGACTCTAAAACTCTATCCAAAGGAAGAAATCAGTTTGACTATGTAAATGACAGACAGTAGAAAGGGTTAAGACCAAAATATTTGTTCTTAAAGAAAACCAACAAAGTAGGTGGTTGTACATATCTTTATTACAATAAACAAGAATGGAAACGAGAGCCACTTGAGTGAAACCAAGTTTCAGGTACACATGGTCATCAAACCTGAAGCCATATATATATATAATCTTTATTATAATGTAACTGCACCCAAACACTTCAACATGGCCGTTCCTTTCATCCGCTACAGTGAAATGCTGCTTCAAAAGAAGTATCAAATAAATCACAAATCAGTTTAGGGGACACCAGAGGGGTTACCATTACAAATTCTACACAATATTTCAAAGCATATATACAAATATAAATACACAGAGGTAATTCAATCACATTATCAACATGAATTAATTTTGTTATGGCCAAAAAGGTCATTAAAATTCACAGTTAATATCTTGCAAATACTGTCCAGATGCAGTAGTCATATTGCACGTAATGAAATTGTGAATGTTAAACAGTGTATGGACAGTGTACTATTTATTTTTTCCTTGCGAGGTCAAAATCACGCAATACTTTGTCCGGTACAGTAAACAATTACACTCACAAAAACATTTCCATTGTAAAAGCTGTTAACATATCTCTAAACCAATTAAACACAATCTTATTTTCCAATGAACAGTGCTTCCAGTAGTTAAGATTAAAAAAATATATATTTGTTCACATAAGTTATCCTTTTAATGTTCCTCTTTTTCTTTTCCTTTCTTTTCTTTTTCATCCTGTAATGCAGACCCGAGTTTTTTGATGAGGACAGAGAGAACCTTGTCCATTGGGTCCATAACTCCACGCTGAAGCCATTTGGGAATTGTGGTCCTTGCGTGATGAAAGCCGAGCTTCTGAAGTATGTAATCAACTCCTACTGGGTCAATCTTTCTTCCAGTCCAAGAAATGAGTCTAGTAAAAGAAAACACATTTAGATACATAAACTTATCAACATACCACATAAAGATCTATAAATTCAATGTCTCCTGCTATTTATTCATAAATTACCCAAAAATTGCTTTCACAAATCTGCAGGTTTTCTCCAGTTTTGTAAAACAGTTTTCACACGTATGCAGAGAGATGGTGGCAATGGCTCAAGAAGCAGCTGCCGACTGCCAAGCTATGCACAGGAGTTTCTGGGTGCCTTCAGGGAGACGGGCTTGGGGATTCCTATCAGCTCAGGTACTTACAGTTTCTTTTAAAAGTTGAGTGGGGGGAGGGTGGAGAGGGACAGTTAGTCCCATCCATTTCCACCTCAGCCCACCCAAAATCTGCTCTCTGGCTATGCTACTAACATAAACTACCTGATAATTCAAAATATGAGTGTGGTCTATGACTTCAACCTAAGAGCCAGAAATACGAAAGCGTTTTTCCCATTTTCAGGCTGAAATAATATAGTGTTGTTGGGCTTACTGCACAGCTCAGCACAGGTTCTACTCACAATTGTCTGTGTTACTTTGACTACTTTATCCTCAAAGAGGTTTAGCACACAAGAAAACTGCGTTCATGTCAGCGCACTGCTCTTTTACATCCAGTGGCGATGAAGGCATTAGATGCAAAGAAGTGCATAGAGGACATGAAGGCTTACCCCTGGATTGTGTATAGAGTGCAGATCCAAGATGTGCGTATAGACGAATTAGTCAATTATTGGAGTTAAGCACTTAATTGGCAGTAATTAGGAGTTACCTGTGGATCTGCCTTATACCCTACTCTATAACATGTGCAACTCCAAAGGGAGCGTGGCCATGGGAGGGGCATGAGCGTTCCCAGAATTCAAGTGCAAATTATAGAATATGCCTAACTGCCATCGGTTGGGCACCAGGATTTACATTACCCTTTGGCAGGCGCATGTGCTTGTTCCCAAAGTTAGGCGCAAAATGTGCGCTACTGTTCTATAAAAGACGCTCTGTGCAGAGCACTGATCGTCCTGGCACTATTTACTGAATCTAGCCCTTAATGACTAGTTTTCTGATGCTGGCGATAGTTAACTCGCTGTTGGCTGGCATTAGTCAGTCAAATGCGCAAACCAATAGGGAGATAATATAAAAAACCAGTTTATTCAGAATATTCATATCAAGGACCCGACACGGTCCGTGTTTCGGCGCCAAAGCGCCTGCCTCAGGGGTCACAAACAACTTTCTATAAAAAACACAGGGCAAATTGAAAAAAGTTTTAAAAACATAATATTAAGAGATATCATTTAAAATATTTCTGCCTTAATAAACATATAGCCAAACATGTATAGACATTCATAATAGTATTACACATTTGTTCAAGTTGTATAAATGTATTTTTTACCATCAGATCAGGATAAATATATATGTAGATATGTCAATGTTTCGTCAGCCTGACCGATGTCTTTCATTTATCAGTCATTATTTTACAGTTATCACTTTTCATTGTTTGGTGTTTCTCTGTCCATAATATCTGCTCACATAATTATAATATATAAAATTGTTTTACATAATTTATCATTATATATTTACAAATGATGGGTAAAGCACTCAACTGCAGAAATTTAGATTATTATTATTAAAATATTTATTCATCGCCTATCAACACACTTCTAAGCAAGTTACAACATAACATATCCAATGGGCATTACAAAACCATCATACAATTATCAAGGATAAAATAAGACCATAATAAAATCCATTACTACTTTATAATACCCCACCCTACTTCCTTTCATAAAAGATTGATAAAGTCGGACTACAAATATTTCATTCAACAAAAATATATTCCTTCTGTCTGAGACCTAAAACCAGTGGCGTACCAAGGGGGGTGGGGGCGGTCCGCCCCGGGTGCATGCCGCTGGAGGGGTGCCGCGCGCCTGTCGGCTCTTCGTTTTCATGCTCCCTTTGCCCCAGAACAGGTTACTTCCTGTTCCGGGGCAGAGGGAGCATGAAAACAAAGAGCTGGCAGGAGCGCGGCACCCCCCCCCCCCCCCCCAGCGGCGTGCACCCAGGGGGGGGGGGTCTTCACTGGGGGATCGGGGGTTCTTTTGCCGGGGGGGGGGGGGGCGCTGCACCCGGGGGCGGGGCGCATCGGCGATCCGCCCGGATGTCAGCCCCCCTAGGAACGCCACTGCCTAAAACTAAGAAACTTAACGTCCTTTTAAGGTCCAATGGCAACTGATTCCATAGGACTGGCCTGGCCACTGAAAAAATGATATTTTGTGCTGAATGTATGTGCAATAACACATGCTCAGGTGTACATGTTTCCATGGCATCTTTGCACACATTATTTACGTAAGATTACTTTATAACAATAGGAATTCTTTTTTTTACATGGCTCTAGCGTAGGGCTTGTTACACTGGCCTCTGAGTACTAATACTACTACTTATCAATTCTATAATGCTACTAGGCGTACATCCACACTTTAATTTCAAAGAATCATTGTTCCCACAATGCAAATCTGCTCAACAGAAATGATTTGGGGATATATTAGCCTACAGTGTTTGCTTCAGTGCAAATACTACCAAATATATTTGCAACTATGAGTTGTTAACTGCCTTTACTATAAATAAACATAAACTATACAGCTAATACTTTTTTACACTATTTTTACATTGATTGCCATATTTATTTATTTATGGCATTTGTACCCTGCATTATCCCAAACAAGTTTGGGTTCAATATGGCTGACATCAAACTTTTAAAGCAAATTACAATAAGAGAACTATAACAAAAATACAAAACAATACTAGGTAAAGTTTGAAAAGTCCCCAATGGCACTGAACGATTAGTACTGAAATGAATATGCAGCAGGAGCTGTGTTTCCAAAGACATGACAGAGAAGGTGGATGTATTATGATACCAACCTTCGAGACGATGCATGCCACTGGCTACATTGAGATATCGGAAGTTAAGCAGACCCATGTCACCCTGAGATCTTGGGGTCTGCAGTATCCTGACCCCTCCACAAGTAGATCTGCAAAGCCCTGTTCAGCACCCCCTCATTCCTCTGAGAAAGGAACACTGGCAACATCTGAAACCTGAACAACCACTTTGGCGCTAGTAATATTTCAAAATCAAATCAGCGACCCACTTAATAAACCAATGTACGTGTGCAAAATGCAAAACACACTTCAATTGTGGGAAGGAAAAAGCCTCACGGAGCTCAAGACTAATTAGTCTACAGAGCTTCTAGAGATCAAACTGATCTGTATAATGATCCATATGATCTACTGCTCATCATCGGCTTTGCAAAAACCTTCCCCTGTTGTTGAATGTTAGGCTTAAAAAAAATATATAAGAACAACTTAACTGTTTATTATTATTATTTACTAGTAAAAAAGGCCCTAGGCAGGCAATTTCTCCCCCTCCCCCCCGCTCTATGGCCCCCTCGACCCCCCCCCCGTGCCGGCGAAAACCGCCCCCCCCCCCCCCCGCCGCCGTTGTGGACTCCCTGTGCTGACGGGGGACCTAAACCCCCGACAGCCGAAGTGCTGTTGTGTCCTTCGCGTTGCTTCCTCAATCATCTTCGTTCTCTGGAAGTTCCTCTGCGTGCGTCTGACATCAGACACACGCAGAGAAACTTGCAAAGAAGATGATTGAGGAAACAACGCGAAGGGCACAACAGCACTTCGGCTGTCGGGGGTTTGGGTCCCCCGTCAGCACAGGTAGACCACAACGGCGGCAGGGGCGGTTTTCGGTGGCCCGGGGGGAGGGGGTCAACAGGTTCGCGGAAGGGGGGGGTCGAGGGGGTCGTAGCGCGGGGTGTGACAGATGATTCCGAGGCAGGGGGAGGAGGGAAACACGCGCTCCTCCCCTTGCCTTGGAATCAGCTGTCGTGACGTCAGTGCGTGTCTGCCTAGCAGACCACCTCCAGGGAGAGAATTATTATATAGGATTGCACTTGTATCCCACATTTTCCCACCTATTTGCAGGCTCAATGTGGCTTACAAAGATCTGTTATGGCATCATCATAACAGGGAAACCCAGTGACTCCAGATGCCAAAGCATTCAAATGTCTGAGCGTTACCACGTGCTAGTAATATATTAAGTAAATGGATCCACCCCCAAAGAGACAATCGGAATGCCCCCCCCCCCTCAAATTCGTAACTTTCCCAAGGTATTCTCCATGAGAGTGCTTACATTGTTGGCATACAATGTTGATAATTTGTTTGGAATATGATGCAAGGCTTAAGTAAATGGAAATGTACACCTCCAGTCCCTCTGAACTGATTGCAGAAGGAAGAGCTACTGATTTCTGGAAATTAAATGAAAATCCAGAAATAGCCTCAAAAGCAGTAATTGCTTCCAGTAAGTTGGGTACTGCCTCCTCTGGTCAAGTCTACAAAAACAGCAGATCATATGTGAACGTTAAAGTTTTAATACTTTCACCATTAATCATGACCCCGGGAATATTCTCTGCTGCCTCAATGATTCATACTAAAGGTTCTAACAAAATTACAAAAAAAAGAGGTGACAGGGGACAGCATTGTTACTTGCTTCAAGTAATGTCAAACGGAGATGTCCGTTCACCATCAATCAAAAGCTTGGCCATCGGTGCATGATACAGGGTCTGCAATGCCTGTAGACACCAACCTCCAATATCCACCCTCTCTAATGCACTAAACAAGTAATCTCAACCCACATGGTCAGAGGCTCTCTCAGCATATAGGCTGAGAGCCAAGGCAGGAATCTCCCTCAGCTGACTATAAACTATTGCAATAATTTTATACGATTGAATGACACTCTTTTAGTCCCCACCTCTCCTTGTACATGTTTTGAGTCCTTTTAACTCCTATATGATTACAATTTCTATATATTTGGTTTTTGATTTGTTTTCACTATATTTTATTTGCATTTGTATTTTATTGTATTAGAATTATTTTGGTTGTTATAATTAAATGAATATGTGACTATTTAGTTTTATTTTATGTGTTTTTATAGAAAATTTGTTCTGAAATTTTACTTCTGGTGATTTATGTATATGTAAATGATTTTATGTCCATGTTCTTATTTTATAGTTTTACCTCTGATTCAGCCTGAGGACGAAACGTGGCCACGTTGGGTATTGTTTTAATAAACCATTTTATTTAACCATTTTTTTCCTAGTCTGCTTTTCTGTTTGTTTATCCTTCACTAATTAAGGACAGTAAGGAGACTGCCAAGCAGTTAGCTAGTATCTTTGATAAAATTTTAATATCCACATTAATTAATGAAATTGGTCGATAGGCATCTGCTTAGTCTACCAGGTTTAAGTACCAATGTAATGAGGGCAGTGTTTTCGTGGCATGGAAAGATGCCTGTGAACACTACTGCATTAAAATAGCTTAATAATGGCTTTACAAGCGATACTTGTATAGAATTCCCCCGAAAAGCTGTCATCCCCTGGTGCAGTACAGGGCTTCAGGGACTTTAACATTAGACTATCTCTACTTCAGGAAGCAGGTGAAAGCTTGGCTCTTCAACAAGGCCTTTAATGGAAGAAGTAACTAACTTGTTAGTCTCACTCACACACACAAGGATTGACTCGGGCTGCATATACTGCAGCAGGACATGTTTATCCACTCCTACCCTAGCTGAGATAATATTTAACCATCTCTCTGACCTCATATGCAACTTTCTTTAAATTAGTTACTTTGTTTTCTAACTCCTTTTACTCTCTTACCTATGTTCCATTTTTGCTTATACCCTACACTGTCAATTAAAATGTTTTATTACGTATTGTGTTGAAATTGTAAGTAGGATACTATTTCTTTACAGTTTTCTACCAGATGGTATTTGGGTATGAGCGACAGAACAAAACAGAGCCATAACACAACTGAGTTGAATTCAAAGGCTGAAAGAGATAAGTGCACGGTCGTATACGGGACATGAAGGTTCTCATATTCAGATTGGGCTTATCTGCAAAGAATTCATAAATATGGATTGTAGATCATAGATTTTAGCAAATTTAATTTGGATAATTTCTCTCACAGTAGTGGTATATTTGCACATTAGCAGGGTTTTTTTTGAGAACCCAATGTTTTTTCTCTTAATAGAGTTTTTTTTACATTGGTTTGTTTTTTTACCCGTTATAAGATAAAGGACCAATGATAAGAGTATAGCTCCAGTGATAGCGTTGGTGCTCTTTTGAAAAGAGCAATTATTCTGTGTAGAATTGCCAAGCTTGGAAGCGTTGAGGTCCGTGGTTGTTAAAAGCAGTTACTTTGTTCACACACTTTTCTAAGTAGTATACTATGGCATACTTTGTATTGTTATTTGAATATTTTTACTGCTGTAATTGTCTATTGCTCATGCTTGATTTATTCTTACTGTACACCGTCTTGAGTGAATTCCTTCAAAAAGGCGATAAATAAATCCTGGGAACAGCGTTGTAAAATTCTCCAGCATCAGTGAAACGGATTCCCAGTTAGTTTTCTACTATAAAGCTATGCAATGGACTGTCTGTATCTACAGATTTGAGAAAAGTACAGCATATTTCAATACTGTCTGGATTTAAGTATTAGCAGATGTTACACTGTTCCAGGAATGCTGTAGCGGTGTCCAATTTGCTTGGCATATGTTTTTTTTAATGTTTTATTTTTTTTGGACTGATGATGGCTTTTTTTTTTGGCTGTCTATGCATGAAATAGCTAAAGTGCAGTTTGTTGCTGAGGTCTTTTTTTTCTCCACTTATTTTTGTGATGGTTGTGAAATTAAGCAGAATAGACTCACATAAGCTTACATTTGAAACAAAAATTGTGAGCCTATTTTTTCATGTCATTTACTGAATCCAGCCCTAAGTATTAGGAGTGTTTAAGCTGTAAATACATTTTCTTTATCATTTATAAGCGTATTAGTCCCCACTTTGGTCTCCTGGAAATCATCTTTACAAACTTGGGCAATCTGTAATTCACAGAAATGTAGGTTTCCACTGTAGATTTTAAACACACTTGCAGACACAGACACTATGGAGTTGTGTGAATACTATTCTCAGGGGTCTATACTAGTTATATTTTAGCACTTTGAAGTGCCTTTAATTTGCGTACTGTGTGCTTCAATCAAAGTAGCAGTCTCTTTTGCTATAATGTCAACCAGGCAAAGGGGTCACTGTTTTCATAGGCAACATTTTAATCTAAACTGACATTTCTAACCCGCTTATTCCCTGTTATGGTCTGAAGCAGTTTACAAGCTAAAATTATCATGACAATTTACAATTACACATTACAGGTAAATTCAAAAGTGGTAATCTAACTTTTACCTACAAGGGTGAATTATAGAGCAAATAATTTGGACAAGAATATAATTTACAAAAAGATTTGGAAAATTTCTTTAGCATAGTTCAGTGGTTCTCAAACCTGGTCCTGGAGGCACCCCAGCCAGACAGGTTTTCAGGATTACCCACAATGAATAGTCATGAGAGGGATTTGAATACACTGTGTCCACTGCATGCAAATCTATCTCATGACTATTCATTGTGGATATACTGAAAACCCGACTGGCTAGGATGCCTCCAGGACCAAACTTCTTCCAAACTAATCATGGCAAAAGATGATCAATATTTATCTACATACATTTCTGGGCTGGATTTTTCCACAACTGCTAGGGAATTATTGGTACTAATAGATTCCTGGGATAAGAAACACCTCAGCCATAGGGGGTCGGTGGCCCAACTGTTTGGGGAGGCTAAAGGGGGCGGGGTTAGGGGTGGGGCCAGGGGTGGAGCTTAAATCCATAATTGTCTGATAACACGCAGAAAAAATAAATAAGTCACAATTAATACCTTTTATTAAATTTAGATATTAGATATGTATCAAATGTCAAAGAATAAAGTGGTTGCTCAAAGCATATTCTAAGCACAAGCGCTCAACTGCAAAACACTATGCACAACTTTGTGCAAAAAAAACGCTCAGAACCTTACTGTACCATAAATATTACACTGGGCAGACCTAATACACCAATATACCACCCATACGGAAAATGCAGACCGTCAACAATATGAAACAAGGGATCATAATATCACAATTCTCTTGTACAGCCACAAAACACCCTAATTAATGTGGGATAAAATGCCATAAATAAGTAAATAAATATAAACTTTTAATGTTGAGCACCTGATAAGTGAACATATTCCAAACACTATAATGAAAATAAAATGATCTTTTCTACCTTTGTTGTCTGGTGACTTTTTCTGATCATGCTGGCCAGTATCCGATTCTGCTGCTTTCTGTCCTCAGTGCAGGTCAGGAAGTCATCCTCCTTAAATATCTCCCTGGCGACCCAGGACACCTCCAGCCAACCCCCCCTGCCTTCCCAGCAGTAAGGTAAACAAACCATAAACCAATTTCTACAACTGCTAGAGGGCTTTCACTGCAGCTCCTGCTGTGAGGATGGAGGTAAATCAACAATTTAATCCCCTCAGAACAGCTGGACTCCACAGCTGATCCAATCTGATGCAGCAGGGGGGAGGCTTAGCCTCTCCAAGCCTCTTATACCGGGCGCCTATGACCTCAGCAGTGTAATTTGTTTTCTAAGAAATACGCTGCCAGTTCGCATTGTGTTGCTCCACTTGTTTAACTAAATTAGTAGCATTTGTTGAATCCCTCTGTATAAGAACCGTCATGACAGCATAAAAAGAAAGCAGTTCATGCTACAGAACGTATTCTGCATGCTGGCTAGTAAACTGAATAAAGATGTATAGTTTAGCATCCAGATATCATTACCTAAGTGTAGGTTCCAGATGCCAAGTATTGCACACAAATTCTCTCCAGTCCACAGTTGTGTAAGTGACACTTTCTTCTTTTCCTTTTTCTGTGGTGCTCTCATCAATCACAACAATTGGACTTTTCTGACCTGAACGAGTAGCAAAAACTCGAGGTGGAAAGATTGCTACGAACAAAACAAAAACAAAACACAATATCTTAAAAGCAGCAATACCGTCTGATGATCGATGTTATAAATTTCAATATGCTCTCTTCATAGCATTTCCATTCTTTTTTCACAACGTGTGAAGGTGGTGAGTGGTTTGGAAAACTCATGCATGTCTTCTTGAGAAAACCGATATGTTGGTATGATAAAGATACACTGCAGTCTGCTAAGAACCCATTTTTCTGCCCAGATTCCTAGATTATGCTTTTGGCCAACCATCTCAGCATCAGATTCAGGGCCTGTAGGTTGATAATCCCAGGAGCAGTGGAAGCAAAGGAATATGACACATCAGACATTTACTTCAATGGAATGACAGGTACAGTCGGTGCAAATTTCCCAACTAATGTTATCATCATTAACAAACTTACACGCAAGCTAACAACTGCAAAACCTTTTCAAGGATTCCCACCTTTGTGAATGGCACAATCAGCAATTCCACCTTCAGCTGCTGTCAGAAGAATTAGCCTTGAGTGTAGGCATAGGTTCACCATCATTAAACATTTCTATTTATTTATTTATTTGGATTTATTAACTGCCTTTATGAAGAGATTCACCCAAGGATGTGAACAGTAGATACAGTTTAACATCAAACTTACAGTTTTATTAACAGCATAACAATTGTAAAATGTACAAGTATAAACATAATATAGCAAACAGCACTGAAATGCAAATAACAGAGATATAATACAATGTAAGCATAATACTAATGAAATATCTAATAAGCACACATTAGAACATTCAAATAACATAGCTACGATACTATTGCTTTTCTATAACACAGCTTACCATATAGATGGGGCCAAGATGTGTGGTACAGAGTCAGTTGGGATTAATAAATGGGTGGCTAAACTCAAGGCAAGTTCTTTGTATAGTTAATCAAGATACAAAGAACTGGTCTAAGTTACAGTGTGTGTAGAAAGCTAGTCCAGGTGCAGAATGAGTTTATAGTCAGTCACCCTATGTATTAAAGGCTCGGGAGAAGAGCCAGGCTTTCACCCGCTTCCTGAAGTAGAGGGTAGTCTCGAGTTAGACGTGGCCCCTCTGGGAGTAAGTTCCAGAGTGTAGGGGCTACTCCCGAGAAGGCTCACTGGCAGATATCATATCGTACAATTTCTTTTGATGAGGGGACAGATAGTGATGATCCTTGAGAGGATCTTAGAGGTCTCAAAGGAGTGTAGAGGGCTAACTTATTCTTTAAGCACTCTGGTCTATTTTGTCTGTTTTAAATTTAGCCCTGCAAGGTCCTGGTAGCCACTGTAGTTTTTACAGGAAGGGTACATAAGTATTACCATACTGGGACAGACCAAAGGTCCATCAAGCCCAGCATCCTGTTTCCAACAGTGGCCAATCCAGGTCACAAATACCTGGCAAGATCCCCAAAAAGTACAAAACATTTTAAACTGCTTATCCCAGAAATAGTGGATTTTCCCCAAGTCTATTTTAATAATGGTCTATAGACTTTTCCTTTAGGAAGCCATCCAAACCTTTTTTAAACTCTGCTAAGCTAACTGCCTTTACCACATTCTCTGGCAACGAACTCCAGAGTTTAATTACACGTTGAGTGAAGAAATATTTTCTCCAATTCGTCACACCATTTCCAGCCTTCTATCTGCCGTGCGGCAGCATTCTGAATTAGTTCGAGCTGATACAAACTCTTTTTGGTTTGACCAGTGTACAGGGCATTACAATAATCAAGTTGTGATCTTTCATGATAATTCAATGGCATAACTTATTATGTTTCGATTCATCAAGACACCAGGTTATTGATCAGATACTAACCAGGAATAGAACGATAATTGGTAGAGGATCAGAGATATGGAACAAATTACCTAAGGATATCAGAAATATTACCTGTTATACAAAATTTATAAAGGCTTTGAAGTCTTTCTTGTTTACTGAGTATGTGTAGGACATTGCGGTTTGAAATAATGTCGGTCAACTCAGCGAGTTTAACTGTTTATTAAGTGGAATTTGTTCTATTTGCTCATACTTTGTAATCTGCCTTGAGCCTCCACAGGTAAAGCGCTGCGTATGCCTTGTAGCGCTATAGAAGTGATAAGTAGTAGTAGCAGTAGTAAAGCGGAATAGAAATTCCTATACTAGATTAGATGCAAAGAAAGCTACATTGATTAGAAATGACATGAGTGTAAATTGAGATAAGTTCACCGATGTAACTGCATATAGCCGAGGGATCAATGTGCAAATTGAATGGCATTACTCTCTACAATGATTGGTTGCCCTAAAGTTTTGCAGTATTATGATTAGTAAAGGGTTTTTTTTCTCATCCGATTGGTAAAAAAGCAAAGACACTTACCTGTAGCAGGTATTCTCAAAGGCCAGCAGGGCAGCAGGCAGAGGCACGGCTGAAGCAAGCTCCCCAAATGTCAATGCTCCTAAAGCATGACCTGAATGCGCTCATTGAGGGTCGACATCAGGAAATGCTGGGGTGTTGGTTCTGAGACAGCCTGCTGAATTGCCGATGTCGACTTAGGTACCTGGTCCCGGCTGCATGGAGATACCATGCCGCACCTCCTCGATGGAGGGGGAACGCTCATCCCGGTGCCGACGCTTCTCGGGTACCGGATCCCTCGGTGCCCTAGCACTGCGCATAGAGGGGAATCAACACTTGTGCTTCTTGGTTTTTAGCCAATGCCAAGGATCGACACCCTTGGTGCAGATGAGGTCGAATCCTCACACCTCCTCAGTGTTGGGCCAGATGCTGACTGGTCCTGGAGGTCCTGCACAGTGGATGGCTTCGAGGCAGGTGGAGACCTGCTCAATGTACGTCCATTCCCAGTGTCAGACATGGGTACCAATGCAACCGATGCTGGTGCAAGCGCCAATGCCGATGAACTGGACCTGGTTCCAAAAATCTTCTCTTTCTTAGCCTCTCGGGATAACCGGGTTCCTTTTTGCATATGCAAGCAAAGAACACAGTTATGTTCTGGCCCCAAACATTGTTGCACCGAGCACAGCGCTTGAAGCCACTGGGAACCTTCAATTACATGGAAGGGAAAACACCCGTGGCCAAACAGCTCAATGGTGATAGAAAAAGGCACAAATTACTGAGAAAAATGAAAGGAAAGGATTCTGACCGAAGCTCAGGCCTATAAGAGGATCTCGTGAGCCCAAGAAAAAATAAGGAAACTTAAAAGTGGGGGAAAACTAATTAAAATCATAAGGGTTAAGGAAAAAAACAATCCCGAAGGGAAGGCATAAAAAAAAACTCAAAAAGAATCGACACACCAGACACTGTGAGAAGCCACAAGCAGTGCATTCTCTTCTCACTGCAGATAAAGAAAGACTGATGGTCCTGTGTTCTTGTGGTGGGCGGGAAGGCACAACGCATGGTCAGTGGGAGTGCTGTCATGAGTTCTTAAAGATGTAGTATGCTATAAAAGTGTTTCACAATGGGCGGAATGCATGATGTCACCCACATGTGAGAACTGCCTGGCCTGCTTGTCCTCTGAGAAAAAACTTGGCTACGTGATGCAAGGTTCCTCATTAGGAGTCATTGCCCAGGAAAAAGATCTGGGTGTCATCATTGATGATATGTTGAAACTGTTTGCTCAGTGTGCAGAAGCGGTTAAGAAAGCAAACAGAATGATAGGAATTATTTGGAAAGGAATGGAAAACAATACTGAGAAGGACAACAAAAATGATAAAGGGGATGGGATGACTTCCCTATAAGAAAAGACTAAAGCGGCTAGGGCTCTTTAGCTTGGAGAAAAGACAGCTGAGGGAAGATATGATAGAGGTCTATAAAATACTGAGTGGAGTGGAACAGGTAGGTGTGAATTGCTTGGTTACTCTTTCCAAAAGATGATAGCATCTGTTTAAGATTGGACACCATTTTTCCCAAAGGAAAGGGACGAACTGTTGTACTGTGCAGGTAACTTTTTTTTACATGCAGTCCGTGGGATTGGAGACGAGAGGATGTGGTCCCTCTTCACAAAAGCAGAGACAGAGAAGAAGTGGTAAACTACAGGCTGGTAAGTTTCACGTCGGTGGTAGGAAAAATAATGGAGTCGCTGCTGAAAGAAAGGATAGTTAACTTTCTAGAAGCCAACGGGGTTACAGGATCTGAGGTAACATGGCTTTATCAAAGGAAAATCCTGCCAAATGAACCTTATTGACTTCTTTGACAGGGTGACCAAAGAATTGGATGAAGGATGTGCAGTATGTGTAATCTAGTTGGATTTCAGTAACGCATTTGATACTGTCCATTACAGAAGACTCGCGAATAAGCTAAGAAGGCTGAACTTAGGACCCAAAGTGTTGACCTGGCTAGGAAACTGGTTGACTGACAGGCGCCAGTGGGTGGTGGTAAACGGAATCCGCTCTGAGGAAAGGAAAGGAAGGTGAGTAATGGAGTGCATCAGGGGTTGGTGCTGGGGCTGATTCTGTTTAATATATTTGTGAGAGATATTTCTGAAGGGTTAGAAGGAAACGTTTGCCTTTTTGCGGATGACACGAAGATAGCCAATAGAGTGGATACCTTGGAAGGAGTAGAAACCATGAGAAGGGTTCTCCAAGTGTTAGAAGAATGGTCAGGGGTCTGGCAGTTAAAAATTTAATGCCAAGAAGTATATGAGAAGAGACTGGAAGACCTGAATATGTATAAGCTAGAGGAAAGGAGAGAAAAGAGACGCGATACAGATATTCTTGAAAGGTATTAATATACATATAAGACTCTTCCAGAGACATAGCGACAGTAGAACTAGAGGACATGCATTGAGGAGCAATGTCAGGAAATACTTTTTTAAAGAGAGGGTAGTGGATGCCTGGAACACCCTTCCAAGAGACATGGTGAAGTCAAAAAAGGTCAAGGAATTAAAAAATGCATGGAATAAACACACAGAATGCCTAAAAAGTAAGAGGTGGAAACATAGCTGTTGAGGTGTTACATTGGGTAAGAATAGTGGAAACTAAGGCCAATGCCAGACAGGCTTCTACGGTCTGCGTCCCGCAAATGGCAAAATGCAGATGAAGATCGGCAACCCCAGTATTGGGAAACTAAGGCCAATGCCAGACAGACTTCTATGGTTTGTGTCCCATAAATAGCAAAAGACAGATGAAGATTCAGCAACTCCAGTATTGCTTATCACTATGTAACTCAAGGGGGAGGGGAAGACGTCTTAAAAAGCAAGTTAATTACTATTAGCAATACTTTGGTTATAACTTATATTATATCCCAAGACTCCATCATATTTGCCTTTATGTGGTTGACATGATGGCAAATTGCTAACCAGAATTTAAGCATGAATGACTCTAACCTGCACAGTGTACAAGCACTCAAAGAAATATTAAATTGTGTTTTGAGAATTTCAGTGTAGAATTTTCCAAATGTCTGCCTACAGCAGGACTTTCCAAAATTGTGGGTCATGACCCCAATTGCAAACACGAATAATTCACGTTTGGGGTCACAACCTGAGTGGGCCAAGAAAAAACCTCAGCGGCTGTGCGTGCTCCATGGAAGGTGGAAGACGATGGCATTGTTGGCTGTGACACTGTAGAAGGGCCATGAGCAGTAGTACTACCATAGGCCTCCTGTGGTCACGTGTCTTCTGGGGTTGTGACCATAGAAAGTTTGCCAAGCACTCGTCTACAGTGGTTCAAATTGTCAATGTAAAGGTTAATATAAAGGTCAAAAGGAAGGGCATATTACTGCTTTAGGTTGCAAAACGAAAGGAGGAGGGAAATATACTTTTATTTTCTTACCTTTCTCTTTTTCTTTAAGATAAGCAGACACCAAATCATGCAAAAACATAATTAACTCGGCATCCATAGTCACACAGATATGATCTGTAAATTCAGTCACCACACTACATTCCACCTTTGGCTTGCTGCTGGCATCTAAAAAAGATCAAATGAATAATTCTATCAATGGAAATATTTAGAAACACTTTCCATAGTCAATGTATTGGTGCTTAAACAGACAATAATAGTGATATAATAATAATAATAGGAAAGATAATAGTGCTGATGTGAAGGTATAACTAAAATTGTCAGCAATATTTCTGTCTTCCCTTCATTCACTGCTATTGCAGTGTGGGACACTATATCTGTTGCCACTGAAGCTCTATATGGTGGAAGTTGAGACAATTAAGAAGACGGGGATATCTCTCTTTTAACCAGTTTGCTCTAGTTGTTCAAGGCTCTACATAGGATGTTCCAAATTATTATACTGACGGTTACAGGCACTTCAAAATACATCAGCTAGGCTGATTTGTCAGGTCTCCTCAGGTCCCTTCACTGGCTTCCGATCAGATACCGCATACAGTTCAAGCTTCTCCTTCTTACCTACAAATGCACTCAGTCTGCAGCCCCTCATTACCTCTCTACTCTCATCTCCCCTTTCGTTCCCACCCGTAACCTCCACTCACAGGACAAATCCCTCCTCTCAGTACCCTTCTACACCACCGCCAACTCCAGGCTCCGCTCATTCTGCCTCGCCTCACCCTATGCTTGGAATAAACTTCCTGAGCCCTTACGCCAAGCCCCCTCCCTACCCATCTTCAAATCTTTGCTCAAAGCCCACCTCTTCAATGTTGCTTTCGGCACCTAACCTTTATACCTTTCAGGAAATCTAGACTGCCCTATTTGACTGACTGTACATTTGTCCTTTAGATTGTAAGCTCCTTTGAGCAGGGACTGTCCTTCTATGTTAAACTATAGAGCGCTGCGTAACCCTAGTAGCGCTTTAGAAATGTCAAGTAGTAGTAGTAGTCACAAAATGGAAGAGTGTAACTCCTCTTCTTGGATAGTTGCATTGGTTCCCTATAGAAGCGTGGGCATCGTTTAAATTATGTGGGCTAGTATCTACTATTATTCATGGTCTAGCCCCTATATCATTTATGTCCAAACTCTTGTTTTCTTCACATTGTGAAAGTCAGTTAATGCTGAATTTTCTCTTCGAGTCCTAGGTGAAATATAAATGTGCACATACTCTGTTACTCTTTTATCAATCAGCTAAGATTTGGAATGCTCTGCTTAGTCTGGAATTAAATGATACAAGATTTAGGAAGAAACCCGTTACTAAAGCAACTGTCTTTTGATGGAATTTTAATTCTGTAGCTTCCCAGTTACTCTTATTGTAATCCACACTGAACCTGGAAGGTAAATGCAGAGTATGAATACAGTTGTAATTATAATCGTATATAAGCAATAATACAGAGTGGGGTGGATTTTAATGCACACACTCACATGTACTAGGAGGCACAAGATAAAGCCAAAGCCTATGGCACCCAAAAATACACCAAGATCCTTTTACAACCCTGGAACAGGTATGGCTGAAAATGGCAGTGGGGAAGGGAGGGACTGAGGGAGACCTTGGGAGAGAAGGAAGGGAAGAGGAGATGCTGGCACCGGTGTGGGCGAGAAAGCTAATAGAATCACGTATAGGTTGCCCTTCCCTTACTTTTGACCTTAAAAATGGTCAAAAGTTTTGTGATCCTTATGCAAGTATTTATGTAGTTAAGCCAAATTTTGGTTATCTGTGAAAACAGGGGGGGGGGGGGGTCTTGATTAGTAATATCTTATTGGACCCTGCGGGATTCTACAAAAGGACCCACACTACACTGTTTCTCATAGACATATTTTATAGTCCAAAGGGATAAGAAAACAGGACTAAACACAGAAATCAGATTGTAGAGGGTTAGATCTCACAGAAAAGTTAACTGATTATTCCCATAGGACCGCTGAAGAAAAGGTGATGACTTTCGTAGTTCTGTTTCGTTTTTTTCATCACCTACTAAAGCTGCTAACAACTGAAGGATGCCTGGGAAAAACTGCATTGCCAAAATTGTTGGCACTGTTACTATATTTCTGCCTCTGTTCATAAGGATATTCTGATCTACAGTGAGAAACTGATTCCCATTTTCTCCCCCCCAAAAGCCTCTCCCAGTTTACCCTTTTAAACTGCAAGTCTTCAGCCCTGCAGCAGCCCTTCGCAAAGACTGCCTGCAGCCTGCACTGGGCCTTTCCCTCTAAGGAGATTTAAAGACAGGAGACAGCATGATATCGAAAAGCTGAAGCTATTCCCCCCCCCCCCCCCCCCCCCCCCCCGGGCTGCTTCCAAACTATCAGCTAACAGTTACCGAGAAGAAAAATCCAAATACCTGACTCCACAAACATTTATTTATTTAATATATTTATAGTCCATCCATCCAAACATCTGGGCAGAATATATTAAAACATGAATAACAGAAACATCAAATGAAAAAAAAGAAACAGATCTTTGCGAACGGCTGCTACTGGCCTGCAGGGCCGAAGACTTGCTGTTTAAAAGGCTAAACTGTGGGTGCGGGGGGGGGGGGGGGGGGAGGGACCTGATAAGAGAGCCGCGGTCAGGTCCAGGAGGGGAGGGAGGAAATTGAGAGAGAACCGCTGGCACTGTAGGAGGGACGGAGATGGAATTGAGAGAGAACATTTGAGTAGCCATACTGGGTCAGACCAATGGTCCATCTAGCCCACTATCCTGTTTCCAAACAGTGCCCAAGCCAGGTCACAAGTACCTGGCAGAAACCCAATTAGCAGCAACATTCCATGCTACCAATCCTGGGGCAAGCAGTTGCTGCTCCATGTCTATCTCAATTGAGAGAGAACTACGGGCATTTTGTAGGGGTTGGGGGGAGGGAATTGAGACAGAACCGTGGACACCGTGAGATGGGAGTAACCAGTGAGGTAATTAAATTTGCTGACACAAAGTTATTCAAAGTTAAATTGCAAGAGGATTGTGAAGCATTAAAAGAGGACCTTAGGAGACTGGGCATTTAAATGACAAATGACATTTAATGTGAGCAAGTGCAAAGTGATGCATGTGGGAAAGAGGAACCTGAATTATAGCTATGTAATGCAAGGTTCCACATTAGGAGTCACCGACTGGGAAAGGGATCTAGGCATCATTGTTGATGATACGCTGAGATTCTCTGCTACTGGTGCAGCAGCGGCTAAGAACTGCCATCTGTAGTTATACTAGCCATACACCAGGTGTAACTATGGATGCATATAACTTACAAGTATTCTGTAAGCTCTGTAGGTAACTGGGAGCCCTGTCCATGTGAATACCCCCTTGCACACACATCCTTAGAGAACAGCACTTACGGTACAAATGCTACATTTTTGTGTATTTATTCACACACAGGGGTGCGTTAATGTGCCCTTTTTTAATGATTTCTAATGAGTTAGGTGGGAGGGGTGGTGGGTATTAAGGGAAGAAATTAATAAATTAAATCAAGAGCACTTCTCTTCCCTAAGAATCTCCTTATTTACCATGCAGAAACTTTATTCATCCACAAGCTGATCTGGAGCTTGCTTCAAGACTATGCAATCAAGGGATCAGAAGATGAAGATGAGGAATAAAGAATTTTTCCACTGTTGAGACATTGCAGGTCATGGAGTGTCCAGGACGGTGCTGATAGGCCACAAAGCCCAGACACTAGCCACGCCTGTCTGGTAGGTTGCTACATGAAGAGGTAGCATCAGGTTCTGTTTGGCAGGTTGGTGGTGGTCTGGATCCATTTAGTATCATTTACAAACCACTACACATTGACTTACCTTACTCACTGTATCATGTATGCATCTGTTGGCATGTGAATACTTGATACTTTCTTGTTCTAGCAAACAACCCATTGTATTTCACATTCCCAAATCCCCCTTACGTTTGAAAGTTTATTTTACATAAGTACATAAGTAGTGCCATACTGGGAAAGACCAAAGGTCCATCTAGCCCAGCATCCTGTCACCGACAGTGGCCAATCCAGGTCAAGGGCACCTGGCACGCTCCCCAAACGTAAAAACATTCCAGACAAGTTATACCTAAAAATGCGGAATTTTTCCAAGTCCATTTAATAGCGGTCTATGGACTTGTCCTTTAGGAATCTATCTAACCCCTTTTTAAACTCCGTCAAGCTAACCGCCCGTACCACGTTCTCCGGCAACAAATTCCAGAGTCTAATTACACGTTGGGTGAAGAAAAATTTTCTCCGATTCGTTTTAAATTTACCACACTGTAGCTTCAACTCATGCCCTCTAGTCCTAGTATTTTTGGATAGCGTGAACAGTCGCTTCACATCCACCCGATCCATTCCACTCATTATTTTATACACTTCTATCATATCTCCCCTCAGCCGTCTCTTCTCCAAGCTGAAAAGCCCTAGCCTTCTCAGCCTCTCTTCATAGGAAAGTCGTCCCATCCCCACTATCATTTTCGTCGCCCTTCGCTGTACCTTTTCCAATTCTACTATATCTTTTTTGAGATACGGAGACCAGTACTGAACACAATACTCCAGGTGCGGTCGCACCATGGAGCGATACAACGGCATTATAACATCCGCACACCTGGACTCCATACCCCTCCTAATAACACCCAACATTCTATTCGCTTTCCTAGCCGCAGCAGCACACTGAGCAGAAGGTTCAGCGTATCATCGACGACGACACCCAGATCCCTTCTTGATCCGTAACTCCTAACGCGGAACCTTGCAAGACGTAGCTATAATTCGGGTTCCTCTTACCCACATGCATCACTTTGCACTTGTCAACATTGAACTTCATCTGCCACTTGCACGCCCATTCTCCCAGTCTCGCAAGGTCCTCCTGTAATCGTTCACATTCCTCCTGCGACTTGACGACCCTGAATAATTTTGTGTCATCGGCGAATTTAATTACCTCACTAGTTATTCCCATCTCTAGGTCATTTATAAATACATAAAAAGCAACGGACCCAGCACAGACCCCTGCGGGACCCCACTAACTACCCTCCTCCACTGAGAATACTGGCCACGCAATCCTACTCTCTGCTTCCTATCTTTCAACCAGTTTCTTAATCCATAATAATACCCTACCTCCGATCCATGACTCTGCAATTTCTTCAGGAGGTCTTTCGTGCGGCACTTTGTCAAACGCCTTCTGAAATCCAGATATACAATATCAACCGGCTCCCATTGTCCACATGTTTGCTTACCCCCCTCAAAAAAATGCATTAGATTGGTGAGGCAAGACTTCCCTTCACTAAATCCGTGCTGACTTTGTCTCATCAGTCCATGTTTTTGTATATGCTCTGCTTTATTCTTAATAATAGCCTCCACCATCTGCCCGGCACCGACGTCAGACTCACCGGTCTATAATTTCCCGGATCTCCTCTGGAACCCTTCTTAAAATCGGAGTAACATTGGCTACCCTCCAGTCTTCCGGTACTACACTCGATTTTAGGGACAGATTGCATATTTCTAACAGTAGCTCCGCAAGTTCATTTTTTAGTTCTATTAATACTCTGGGATGAATACCATCAGGTCCCGGTGATTTACTACTCTTCAGCTTGCTGAACTGACCCATTACATCCTCCAAGGTTACAGAGAATTTGTTTAGTTTCTCCGACTCCCCCGCTTCAAATATTCTTTTCCGGCACCGGTGTCCCCCCCAAATCCTCCTCGGTGAAGACGAAGCAAAGAATTCATTTAATTTCTCCGCTACGGCTTTGTCCTCCTTGATCGCCCCTTTAACACCATTTTCGTCCAGCGGCCCACCGCCTCTTTGGCCGGTTTCCTGCTTTTAATGTATCTAAAAAAATTTTTACTATGTATTTTTGCTTCCAACGCTAATTTCTTCTCAAAGTCCTTTTTTGCCCTCCTTATCTCCGCTTTGCATTTGGCTTGGCATTCCTTATGATCTATCCTGTTACTTTCAGTTGGTTCTCTTCTCCACTTCTGAAGGATTGTTTTTGGCTCTAATGATTTCCTTTATCTTACTGTTTAGCCACGCCGGCTGACGTTTAGTCTTTTTTCCCTTTTTTCTAATACGTGGAATATATTTGTCCTGAACCTCCAGGATGGTGTTTTTAAACAGCATCCACGCCTGATGCAAGTTTTTTACTCTGCGAGCTGCTCCTTTCAGTCTTTTTTTCACCATTTTTCTCATTTTGTCGTAATCACCTTTTCTATAGTTAAACGCTAGCGTACTTGATTTCCTAGTTTCACTTCCTTCAATGCCAATATCAAAACCGATCATATTATGATCACTGTTATCAAGCGGCCCTCGTATCGTTACCCCCTGCACTAGATCATGAGCACCACTAAGGACTAAGTCTAGTATTTTTCCTTCTCTTGTCGGCTCCTGAACTAGCTGTTCCATGAAGCTGTCCTTGATTTCATCAAGAAATCTTATGTCCCTTGCGTGTACAGATGTTACATTAACCCAGTCTATATGCGGGTAATTGAAATCCCCCATTATTATTGTGTTGCCCAGTTTGTTTGCGTCCCTGATTTCCTTTAACATTTCCGCATCCGTCTGTTCGTCCTGGCCAGGCGGACGGTAGTACACTCCTATCACTATCCTTTTCCCCTTTGCACATGGAATTTCAATCCACAGTGATTCCAAGGAGTGTTTTGTTTCCTGCAGAATTTTCAATCTATTTGATTCAAGGCTCTCGTTAATATACAATGCTACCCCTCCACCAATCCGATTCACCCTATCACTACGATATAATTTGTACCCCGGTATGACAGTGTCCCACTGGTTATCCTCCTTCCACCAGGTCTCAGAGATGCCTATTATATCTAATTTTTCATTTAGTGCAATATATTCCAACTCCCCCATCTTATTTCTTAGGCTCCTGGCATTCGCATATAGACATTTCAAACTATGTTTGTTGTTCCTAAGTACATCATGCTTAGTACTTGACAGTATTAATTGGCAATCTTTTGTCTGATTTTTATTGTTATTTAAAGATACCCGATCTACTACAATCTCTTTTGCAACCTCACTATCAGGATACTCTATCTTCCCTGTTATGGTGATATCTTTGAAAGATACCTTATCCCGAACCATGCTCTTTTGAGCGACTGTCGGCCTTCCCCCCATTTCTAGTTTAAATTGCCTGTACTGTTCTTCGTAAGTATTGAATGTAGCTTTTACACTGCAACTAATCAGCTATTGTAACCACCAGATCTGCTAAACTTCTATTTTTTAATCTATTTATTTGTTACATTTGTACCCCACATTTTCCCGCCTATTTGCAGGCTCAATGTGGCTTACATAGTACCGTAAAGGCATTCGCCAAGTCCGTTAATAACAAATACAAGGTTATATTGTGGTCAAATGAGATAGGTGTGTATCAGGCACCATGAGGGTCGAAGGGAATGAAGATTATATATAGTCCTGTACGATCATTGGTTATGCGGTGTTGCTGGGTGTGGGCCCAATATTAAAAAATATATTGGATCCTAAATTTACGCTCCTAAACTTGCATCCTATTTTTAGCCAACTTTCAGCTAAAATTCATCTTTTTTAGAAGCTTAAAAGTTATGATTCTAAATGTAGGTCTTGCATTCATATTCCTAGATTTATGAGTCATGTGCTAAGCTCCTAACTTGATTTTCCTCACCTTAAATCTGTCACTCACTTTTTAAGCTCCTCAGTTTAGTTTAGTGAAATTTTGAGTAAAAGGTTATGCACTCAGTCCTAGCAATTTTCAAAGAGGTCAATTTATGAGCTTATTTCTCATGAACACAAATCCTTGAATGCTGGGTCCAAAGTTTGTTGTGTTTAAAATAAATTTCCAAATAGAACCTGACACCCAGTTCTCTTTCCACCATATCTATCATCCAATCTTTCACAGTAGTACCACTGTGCTGGGGGCAATAACTGCTAGTCGGGGGCGGACTGAGAGTCCCCTGCCCAGTCCGACACACCCCTACCGCCACGCTGCTGCCCCCCCTTTACTGCAGCAGCCGATGCCCCTGTTGTCCCGGACCTACCTGAAGGGCCCTGGTGGTCTAGTAGTCTCTGCATGTTTTTTCCTGCCTGCGTTGCTGCTATTCCTCCGCCTGCCAGCACCGTCGTGTTTCCAATTACCGCGGTACTCTCTCGGGTCTCGATAGTATCACGAGATTTCCACAGGGAGTCTCGGCTGCCATTTTTAAAATACGGCGGTGCCAGGCAGGGGGAATAGCGGCAGCACAACGGGCAGGAAAGAACATGTTCCCCTCCGCTGAGCAACTAGATCACCAGCGGCGCTACTTTAAAGGTAGGACCGGGGAGGACTATAGTGCGTGGCAGGCATCCGAGCACTGCCCGGTTGCCCGAATGGTTAGTCCGCTCCTGCTGCTAGTCCATGCAGGTCAATTTAAAATTATACAAAAGTCTTAATTTAAGGCAGGATAGGAAATATCATTTATTAATTTCATATACTGCCTGCCTCGCAAGCAAATTGAAGCGGTTTACATATTTAAAAAAAAAATCCAAGAAACAGAAAGGAACGCCATCACACAGAACTCACATCTCCACATCACAGTGTTCTAAACCTCACATACCACTTAATAAAATAAAATCATCTAAACTTAAAAACAATCTTCCACCACATGGCATTTGTACGCACCTTGTAATGGAGGTTCTTGTGGTTCCTGCACATGTATGGATTTGAAGTCCAGCTGCATCCTGGGCAAAGCAAAGATGGTTTCTGTCTCGTGGTTGTAACTGGAGGCTCCACGGAATCCACTCAGCAGGCTGGAGGTTTTCACGGCTGTGCTGCTTTCTGTATTGTTACTATCTACATTTCTAAGCAGGTTTAGCTCTGTACAGAATCAGTAAATAAATCAAGAATCAATTTATTAGAAGTTTCTACTATCGGTTAAAAATCAGAAAAATCCATGCTCTTAGGGGGTATTGCTAATTCATAAAATTCTCTCTGAATTAAATGGAAAAATTACCATCTGTTCCTGAACCCTACAAGTGATTTTTTCCGTTTCGGCCAAGGCAGCTGTCCTGGGCCTCAACAGCTCCAGGGGGCCCCACGGTCCAGGCATCTCTCCCTCTTTTCCCTACGACAGTCCATCTACTCCTCCCTTCCTGATCTTCTTTAAAGATTTATTTCCCTTTTCAGAGGGGCCCCAATGCAGCAGCCACTGTCACAAGTTGCCTGCGGCTGCCCCGAAGCTTTCCCTCTCCGCCAAGATCTGCCCCCTCTGAGGCAATTTCCTGTTTCCGCCTGGGCGGATCAAGGCAGAGAAGGAAGCTTCGAGGCAGCTTGTGAGGATGGCTCTGAGATGGGAAATAAAAATTTTAAAGAAGACTGAAGGTGAGAAGATGGGAGGGAGACGGACTGTGATAGAAACTAATTCTCTATAGCTAAGATTCTATCTTTCTTTCTCTTCTTTCGCTCTCTGTTCTGTAACCTTTGTACGAGGAATAAAATTTTCCATCCTATTGTTAGACTCTGTTCTGTAAAACTACTAATGCCAAGAGCCAATAATATTTCTTGTGCTGTTGCTAGTGAGAAATAAAGATTTCTTTTCTTCTTCTAACTTAGCCTGAGTTTTTTATAAGAATAGCATGACCAAACGCGCAGCCTAGAACAATTTGAAAGAATAACATCTCTGCGTGGAATCTTTTGTGGAAGCAAGCAAGACTCGGGAGACACCCTCTGAAAGACTCAAGGAAGCAAATTCTAGGCTCTCAACATCCAGGCCGCGAAAGCCAGAGATTGGAGGTTGGGATGCAGAAGTGACCCCTCATTCTGAGTGATGAGGGTTGGAAAACACTACAATCTCCACAGTTCTTCAGAGGACAACTCCAGAAGAAGAAGGAACCAAATCTGACACAACCAGTAGGGTGCAATAAGGATCATGGTTCCGCGGCCTTGCTTGAGTTTCAGCAAAGTCTTCCCTACTAGAGGTATGGGAGGATATGCATACAAAAGACCTGTTCCCCAATGAAGGAGAAAGGCATCTGACGCTAGTCTGTCATGGGCCTGAAGCCTGGAACAAAACTGAGGGGCCTTGGGATTGATTTGAGTGGCAAAAAGATCCACCAAGGGGGTGCCCCATGCTCGGAAGATCTTGCGGGTTACGCCCATATTCAGCGACGAACCGATGTCCTCAATGGCGATGTCGAGAGGCCGACTCTCGCTAGAACTGCGGCGAAGCTTCCTCCACCGACGTCGAAGGGGAGTCGACCTGGGTGGCAGCTGACACCGGTGCTGCAAGCAACACCAAGGACGGGGACCTCACCGCAGGTGAAGGGCCAGATGCCGCTGCAGCAGGCGGCACCCCCAAAAAGTTTATCGCATCGGACTTCTCAAGCTACTTGGGCCCGTTTCTTCATACGAAGACACAGAGCACAAGGAGCTGGGCTATGGTCAGGCCCAAGGCACTGGCAAGAATGGGTTTAAGTACCTGAGATGGTCCGGTTGTACCGAGTACGTTTGAAGACGCTGGGTGTCTTCGACAACATGGAAGGAAAAATGGCACCAGTGAAATCAAAAGACTCAATTGTGCCTAGTAAAAAGGGCACAAAAAAAGGTAGAAACCGTTGAAAAATAAAGAAAACTTAGAACAAGAAAAAAAGAACTGAGGATTTAAAAAAAAGGAAAACACACACTCTTTTTTTGTTTTTTTTTTTTAAAGAAGCCAAAGAAGAGGCAAAAAACATGGGGAAAAAAAACCGACGAAAAAAGAACTTCTTCCCAGGCCAAAATGAGGAGCACAGGAGGAACCTGCCGCACCTTGTCGCGGAAAAAAGAAACTGAGGTACGGGTGGGAAGTCAGTCCGCGCACGCGCACCAGAAGGCTCTAGCAAAATTTTTTGTTTTTGTTATGGCAAATGCCGGTTCCTGGGCCGATGAGGACGTCGACCCATGTGTGAGAATAATTCAGCCTGCTTGTTCTCGGAGAATACATATCACTGCTAACAATACAGTAGTTCTTCTGGGTTGGATATGTTCTTGTTAAAGACAGGCAGGGTTCAATTTGTGCCGGAATGGGGCGGAATGGCATTCCGGCACTTTTTTTGCAGCCAGAAGTGAAGTCGTTATCCATATCTCCCTGCCCACCCCACATTCAACTTCTTCCCCTCCTGTTCCCTCCCCAGTCAGGGATCCAGCGTCTCTCTTTGATTAAACCCCCTGCCCCCGGGTGTACCTTTTAAAAAGTGTTTTTTGTTGTTGGAAGCAGTCAGCAGTGAACAAGCAATTCATATGTACTGTTTGCACCGACCTCACAGCCTTCTCTCTGACGCACTTCCTGTTTCCGCAGAGGCAGAAAGCATCAGAGAGAAAGCTCTGTGGTATGCGTGAGCAGCATATCTAAATCACTGTTCACTGCTGGCTGCCTCCAGCAGTGAAGATCACATTTAAAAGGTACACTGGGGGGGGGGGGGGGGGGGGGGTGACTGAGAGGCAAGGGGAGATGCATAACTTCAAGCTGGGGAGGGGGAAAGAAAAAATGGGGTCCTTGGGGGGGGGGGGATGCTGGTCCATGGGAGGATGGATTGCAACTGCTATTAATAATATACATCAGTTACTTAGAAATTCATGAATATTAGTTAGAAAGCAGCAACTCTACAAGTGGCACCTCCTTGAAGGGCTCCTGGTGTCGTGCAATAAAAGCTATTCTATCTTAGCATCTGGGTGCTTGGATTCCATTATAACCTGGGGGGGGCGGGGAGAGAAAAATGCTGGTCAATGGATGGGGAGGATGAAAGCAAAAATGCTGTTCCTTTGCTGGGGGAGGGGGAGAAAAGATGCTTCTCTATGAACGGGGAAAGAAACAAAATCAGGTCTATGGATGGGGGAGGGGGGAGAAAAAATGCTGGTCCTTGGGGGTGGAGACAAAAACGCTGTTCCGGGGGGGGGGGGGGGGGGGGAGGAAGATAAAATGATGATCCATTTACTTATTTGGATTTATTTACTGCCTTTTCGAAGGAATTCACTCAAGGCGGTGTATAGATCAAACATGAGCAATAGGCAATTACAGCAGTAAAAATATTCAAGTAACAATACAAAGTATGGCATAGTATACTACTTAACTAAATTAGGAATTTTTCAAACTCGTATACCAATATTTAACACACAAAATGTTTGAAAATATCAAATGAGTGAGTCTCCCTCTGTGCAAGGAACTTAAAAATACAATTCCTTTTATTCTTTAACTTATCAAAGGACCTCAAATCTCCTACTGGGGAAACTACAGCAAACATTAGTCTGCGCCTCAGTCAGCCTCTTCCCGGCTGCAAGGATCTTTATTTTCCTTTTAAACTTTACCCTCCGTCGCCGCCTCGCCGGAATCCGAGCGTCACTGAAAGCGCTCCTCCTCTCCCGAGTCCCCCCGACGTCTCTAGCAGAACGCAGCAGAACTGGAGCTCTTCCTGATTCGTTCATTCTCAGTGTCCCGCCCTCGAGGGCGGGACACTGAGAATGAACAAATCAGGAAGAGCTCCAGTTCTGCTGCGTTCTGCTAGAGAGTGGGACTCGGGAGAGGAGGAGCGCTTTTAGTGACGCTTGGATTCCGGCGATGGAGGCGGGTAAAGTAAAAAAAAAAAACGAAGAGCCATCCTTGGTTGGGGGGTGAAAAAGAGGGCGCCAGGGCAGGCAGGCAGTTGAACGCGGGAGGGTAAGGGAGAGAGGACCTGGACATGGATGGCAGGGCAGGGATGATGAATGGAGGGGGCAGGGGAGAGGAGCATGGATGGGAGGGGGCTCAGGGAGAGATGGGAATGGCTGGATAGGGATGATGAATGGAGGGGGCAGGGGAGAGGAGCATGGATGGGAGGGGGCTCAGGGAGAGAGGGGAATTGCTGGATAGGGATGATGAATGGAATGGAGGGGGCAGGGGAGAGGAGCATGGATGGGAGGGCAGGGCTCAGGGAGAGAGGAGAAATTGCTGGACATGGAGGGCAGGGGAGAGAGGAGAAATGTTGGGCAGGAATGGAGGGAAGGAAAGACAAAGGAAGGAGATGCACATGGATGGAGGGGAAGGGATAGAGGAGAAATGCTGGACATGGATTTAGGGGAGGGGAGGAAAGTAGATGCACATGGAAGGAGAAGAGTGAGAAGAAATGCTGGATATGCATGGAGGGGAAATTACTGAATTTAAGGACTGGATCGGAACACTTTGAAGGCAGATGCTGAAACTGGAGAAAGGATAGGAACAGGGCTACAGATGGTAGACAGGACACATAAGGACACAGGAGGATGGTGGACATGGTGAGAGAAAAAATATCAAATGGAAAGAAGACACTGCATAAAACAGAAGACACTGGGACCAAAGCGAATAGAAAAAAACAAATGATCAGACAACAAAGGTAGAAAAAAGTATTTTATTCAGAATGTATTAATTGGAATATGTCAGCTTTTGGAAATGTGCATCTGTGATATTTTGCATGCAAGTTTCAATTTTTCTAGTATTGCTGCATGCTGAGTCTGACTTCTTGAGGTAACTTTCCAGTTTATTTTGCCTTCATATCTGTTGTGTCATGTGTTTTTCATGCGTGATCAAGGTGCAGTATCCTGCTAGCATGTAGCATTTGCAGCCCTTTTTGTTTTGTTATTTTCAGGAGGTAGTGTATTGGTGTTTTAGAGCCTGGTGTAATTACAGTGCTGTCTTTCCACGCATAAGGTTGTAGCTCGTCCCTGTCCTTGGAATTAGTGCTGTTATGATTTGGTAAGGTTATGAGTGTGTTTTTGCACAAGTTTGTGTATAGTGTTTTGCAGTGGAGAGATTGTGTGTCCGCACCTCTGACCCCCCCGGGGTTATGAGAATTGGAACTACTAATTGTAGTGGACTTGAACTGAATAATTTCTGGGGGGGGGGGTTCATGATAGCATTGTGCTTATTATTTCAATCAGTTTTTCTGTACAAGTTTAGCTTGGGCTGGGGGCGGGGCTAGGATGGGGCCCCACCAAATTGGTCTGCATAAGGCCCCGCACTTGCTAAGACCGGCCCTGGGAAGAAGAACAGGAGAAAAACAGACCAGACGTAAAAAACTCACCTTTACGTGAGAAAACCGAATGATCTAAAAAACTCACTGTCTTCTGCACCACTAAAACTATACAGCACAGTGAGACCACCCACATGCACTAAATCGCGAATTAATAATAATGAACCCAGACCTGACCCTCTTAGCTGTAAATCCAAAAAATCAGTCCAAGGCACCTCCCCCTAAATTCCAGAGCATTTTCAAAATCCTTCAGCTGTTCAACATCCATAAAAGACATGCAAAACACTTTTACTTATTCTAAACGTTCAGCTCCTGACAGGAAAACGTTTTTCACAGTTGGAGTGTCAAGTTATCCCTTGTCTTGGTTTCTGTGAAGATCACCTAGCAGGGATATGAGGACCGTTTCTGTTCCATAACCGGGTCTGAATCCAGATTGACAAGGATCTAGCCTGTTATTCTTTTCTAGCCATTCATTAAGTTGAACACAGACTGTTTGTTCTATGAGTTTCCCTAGAAAAGGGATGTTGGATACTGGCCTGTAACTTTCAAGTTTGTCCTGGTCAAGGTTATTTTTCTTCAGCAGAGGGCGAACTACTGCCCTTTTTAATGTTGGTAGTTGCCCATTACATCCATGTAAGGCGAAGACACAATGCTAGTCCATGGATGGGGTGGGGAGAGAAGAAGAAATGCTGGTCCGTGGGGGGTGGGGGGAGAGAAGAAGAAATACTGGTCAATGAAGAGAAGAAATACTGGTTAATGAAGAGGAAAAATACTCATCTATGAGGGGGGAAGGAGAAATGCTAGACCAGTGGGGGAGAGAGACTGAAGGAGAAATGCTGGACCAATGAGTGGCGTAGAGGGAAGGAGATATGCTGGACCTTAGGTGGGGGGGAGAAGGAGAAATCTGAACCAGCAGGGGAGCGAGAGGAAAAAGAAATGCTGGACCACTGAGCGAGGGAGAGGGAAGGAGAAATTCTGGATCTCAATGGGAGGGGAAGGAGAAATGCTAGATCTTGGGGTGGGGGGAGAAGGAGAAATGCTGGCCTTTGGGGGGGGGGGAGGTGGAAAAAAATGCTCGACTACTGGTGGAAGAGGAGTGAAGGAAAAATACTGAACCATTGTGGGTTGGGAGTGGGAAGAAGAAGAAATGCTGGACAGGGAGGACAGGGGAAAATAGGAAAAAAAAAGAAGGGAAGAAACAGTGGGATTCTAGTTACGATGTGGGAAAGAGTGAGGAGTTGATGAATATGAGGGGGGAAGAGAAGAATGAGAGAGGGAAATTCTTACTGGGGGGAAGGAGAGAGGGAGAAGAGAGAGAGAAAGGAAGGAAGAATATTCACTGTTAGGGGTATAGGAGAAGCTGCACTGTTGGGAAGGGAGGGAAGAGGGGACAGGAAAATGCTAGGCTACAAATGTGGAGAGGAGAGAGAGAGTGAAGGTGTTTGGCTACAAGAGTGGGGAGTGGATAGAGAGGAAAGATGTTGGGGCTATAAGGGTGGGGGTGGAGAGAAGGAGAGAGAGAGACAGACAGACAGACAGACAAGATCCTGGGCAGTGGAGAGATGGAGAAAGAGAGGCTGAGCTACAAAAGTCGAGGGACGAGAGGTGCTGAACATGATGGAATTATGGGGGGAAAGCCATAGGGGGTTGTCAAGGAGATCAGTATGGGAGAGCTAAGAACTTAGAAAAGGAGATGGAAAATTGATAAGTAGATGAAAAGTAAAAATAAGGTCGTGAAGAACTAGAGGATGAGAAAAAGGGTGAAATTTGAGTACACAACTACTGATCTGCTCTGTTTGTTTCCACAGCCCTAATTATTGCCAATTACAATTCTTTGCCCTGAAGGAGGGAAATAGAAGGAATGTGTAGAGGAAGCTGCTGGACTAGAAATCTGTTTATTTGGAACCCAAAGCTGTACAAAGTTAATCATCAAATGGAATGGGCGGATCTTCCAGATCATTAGGCAGCATATATGCCCACATGAGGAAACGTACAACATCTGGCTGAACTGACCAATTGATCTGAGCCAGCAAGTAAAATAAATTGTTTAGGAAGGTCAATAGGTGTTTAATGGTAATATTCTGTAAGCAACTTCAAAATAAGATAAATTACCAGCTATATATGCCTTTTAGTACAGTGGGGATGAATCCTGCAGCCTCACCAACAAGTTGGATGGGGTGTGAGAACAGGGGAAGTTTTAACTGTTACTAGTGAGAATGTCTGACAATTAGGCACTTCTGGAAGAAAGTCCAACACAACGACGGGACCAATGCCTGGGAACGTCTTGTTGGGTAATAGAGGAACAGGTTCAGAACTGGGCAGTGGTGCAGTATTATGCCATTTCTCCTTATATTTATGTTGATGATTTGCTTCTTGTGGTCTCAGTTTCACAGGTTGATGTTGCTTTGGTACGGGCACAAGAACATGTGAATGCGGTAGCTATCTGGTTACAAGAACATCAACTGGCCTTAAATACAAAAAAGACAGAGGTTTGTTGGATCACTGGTGGTAAGGATCATCTATACCTAGAGATTAACTTGCTGGATGATACGGTGTTCGATTATCAACTGACTTTTGATGATCAGACGGCAGCTCTAGTTTGTCAGGGTTATAGGTGCTGCATAACTTGTGAGCCATTTAGGATTATATTGATGAGACGGGTATTGTGATTCTTTTATGTGCACTCTTTATGTCCCAGATTGATTATGCAAATGCGGTGTATGCAGGGATGACTGAGGTTAATTAAATTGTAAACCTTGCAGAATACTGCAGTTCATGTTTTGGGATGTGCTCTTAAGTCTATGTCACTCTGTTTTATATTTACTATCATTGGTTATCTGTACATTATAGAATTTTGTTTGAGTTCATGATCCTTACTCATAAGAGTATATTATGAAAAAGATTCCACAGTCCCTTGTTGAGGGGGAGTGGAGGAGTAGCCTAGTGGTTAGTGCAGCGGACTCTGATTCTGGGGAACTGGGTTCAATTCCCACTGCAGCTCCTTGTGACCCTGGGCAAGTCACTTAACCCTCCATTGCCCCTGTTACAAAATAAGTACCTGAATATATGTAAACCGCTTTGATTGTAGTTGCAAAAACCTCAGAAAGGCAGTATATCACATCCCATTTCCTTCCCCCCCCCCCCCCCCCTTATATTCCAGCTAGGAATTTGCATTCCCTGGATTTATTATTGTTCACTATCCCGCCTGTGACCAGTACTCGCTTGATGGCTACTAGGAAGTCTGCTTATTTTTATTTAGCACTTTCTTTGTGGAATAAACTCCCAGTGGAAGAACAGTCTTTGAAACAGTTTAAACGTGTACTTAAGGCTTATTATTTTACCCTTGTGCTTGGGGTTTCTATTTTTAGAGAATGAGAGCTGAGCTGTGTGCTTTGGATTTTATCTTAGTGTTTCGATGAGTATTTTGTTTTATATTGTCTTTGTCGTACTATTTAAAAATTGTAGTTCTTCTATGTTTTATATTTTGTTTTAACCTTGTACTCCGCTGTGATCGCTCTGAGGTAGAGAGCCAAGTGGTACAGCAAATTGAATAAACTGTAATTGTTTACCCAATTATGGCTGGCAGCAAAGTTCACTGTTGTAAAGACACAGACAAAAAGATGACCCCAAATAGTCTGACGTATGTACTACAAGAGGACCTGAAAATTTTCTGAATGAAATGGTCGCTGACTCGCTACTCATGTCTTTCTTACATTCAGACAGGCAAAAGGAAGCAATAATATGGATGGGTCTGGGGACACAGGATGAAGGAGGCTTGGATTTTTGTTAGCTCTGTTGAACTGAGATTTTCTTTAATGCATTTTGTGTGGTTTTACTTGGATTTTGAATAATTGGGTAAACAAGTGCTTTGTATACGAAAAAAAAATTAGGTGATAAAAAAAGGACTAGATAAAAAGTAAGCAAAAAGCTGTATCGTAGGAGAGAAAGTCTCTAGTAAAATAAGTTCATACCACCCATTCCCCAGGAGAGACTGGTTCTGACCGATCTGGAACCAAAGGAGAAGGAAGAAACTGAAAAAAGCTACATCATTTGGAGTCAATTACCTTCATTCCTCATTGCAGTTACATAATTGAACCATTCTTTTACGCTGGCAACCCCATGTGGGGGATTTTCATGGCGACGCCTTGTTATCTTGGTGATTGTTGCCATGGGACTTTCTAGTGCACCACAAGGTTTTGTGACCATTGTGTTGTGACCCAAATGAAAATCCAGTGTTTGGACAATGTATGTAGAACAATCGTTGGAACCTGTGTAGGACCACAAAATAGAGTATTAGGAATAAACTGTATGTTTTTGAGCAGAGTACAATTTAGTTATCATCATCCTTTTATGGAACACTAATAAAAAAGGCCCGTTTCTCAAAGAAATGAAACGGGCGCTAGCAAGGTTTTCCTCGGAGTGTGAATGTTTGAGAGTGTGTGTGTGTGAGAATGACTGAATGTGCGAGTGTGTGTGTGTGACAGAGAGAGAGTGAGACTGGGTGCGAGTGTGTCTGAGAGAGTGTGTGTGTGAGATTGAGAGTGTGTGCCAGGGGCCCCCCCTCAGTGTTCCAGGGTCGTCGTCCCCCCTCCCTCCGAGTTTCAGGGTCGTCATCCCCTCTCCCTCCCTCCCCCCTCCAAGTTCCAGGTTTGTCCTTCCGAGTTCTAGGGTCGTCCCCCCCTCCCTCCAAGTTTCAGGATCCCCCCTCCCTCCCTCCAAGTTCAAGGGTCCCCCCTCCCTCCCTCCCAGTTCCAGGGTCATCGTCCCTCCTTTCCTTCCAGTTCCAGGCCCCTCCCTCCGATTTTTAAAAGTCATCTTCACTTACCAAGTCAGGGTTATGGCGGCGGGCAGGAGCGGTAAAACGCGTGCAGGCTCAGCGCTTCTCTCTCTCTCAGCTGTGGTCCCACCCTTGCGGACACAGGAAATGAGGGTGGGACCACAGCTGAGAGAGAGAGAGAAGGGCCGAGCCTGCACGCGTTTTACCGCTGCTGCCGGCCGCCGTAAACCCAACTTCGTAAGTGAAGATGACTTTTAAAATTTGGAGGTAGGGGGCCTGGAACTGGAAGGGAGGGAGGGAGGAATGACGACACCCTCATGCGTGTGACGTTGCGTTCCTTTGCCTGGCAACTCTGCAGTGTGCCCTTCCCTCTCACTGTTCCACCATCGACGTCATCACGTTTTGACGCGAGAGCGGGACAGAGAGAGATGGTGACAGGCTTACGAACCCTTCACTGAAGTGTGCCACGGAGTCAGCTTGAGAACGTTGGAGGTGAAAAATTATTTTAGTAGATAAGAATAGCCATACTGGGTCAGACCAATGGTCCATCTAACCCAGCATTCTGCTTCCAATAGTGGCCAATTCAGGTCACAACTATCTGACAGAATCCCAAATAGTAGCAAGATTCATGCTACTGATTCCAGGGACAAGTGGTGGCTTTTCACATTTCGTTATTCAAAGAAAGTACTAAACCAGAACTGATTAAAATGTATTACACTTAGGATAAACTTCATTAGCACAACAAAGCAAAGAGAATTATGAGCATTTTACTTTGAGAATAAGTTGGACAAATCTTCACAGTTACAATTTTCACCTGCTGATATTCTAAGAAGGTGGCCGTGTGCACAAAATTTACCAAGAGAAAAAGAAGTGGCACTGGGGGAATTTCTGGGGTGTGGCTTTACCTTGACCAGTCAGGTCAGACATTTAGCACTGGTCACCCAAAATTACCAAGGTGCATTTGGTTAACCAAATATCATGCTTAAAGTAAACTGGAGAACATTATCTGGTTTAATTTACACTAGATATTCAGCCTGCATGAACACGAGCTAAATATTCAAAAAAGGTAATTAATTTGTAAAGGATTTTTTTTAATATAAATTTCTGTAGGATTTTCTAGAAAAATGAAAAGAGAGCTTTTTACATACCCTCTTCCAAAATCTTTTGTGCTTCTGTCCAAAATGCAATATTTGGTTCTTCAAGATGAAAGAGTGCCCACGATTTTGAACGGAAGTTAGGTCCATGAAAGCAAGCCAGTGTCATGTGATTTCCATGCAGGCTCATGGAGCCTCCTAACTGTACGGTATCTTCTGGCAACGGTATCTGAAATAAGGATATGTGACACCCAGACACCTTCTTTAACACTCCCGGCCAGTGACGGTGGTGGGCTGCATCCAACACTACATATCAGAGAACAAACAGAAATGGGATCGGTTAAAGTTAAAGCAGCACGCAGAAGAACAAGCCTCCACGGCAAACACCAAGGTCAACAACACAGTGGAGGAAGCAAAGACAGAAAGCAGCTGGTGCCAGCAATCCTTTATTAAACTTCTGGAAGACTCGACAAGGGCCATGTTTCGGCTGTGATGGCTGCATCAGGAGTCTCTACATAAAATTAACATAAAAACAAACATGCAATATAAAAACTAAATAAATACAAACAAACAAACAGATAAGATAAACGGCTGGCAGATAAAAATACTAAGCAAGTCAAAGCACATAATAATACAAGCAAACAATGCATGCATGCTAGTAAATATGCCTAAAAAGGTGATGGCAATGAATGTGTGTATAAAACAGGGGGTTACAAAAGGGGGATAATTGTAAAACAGAGGTTGCAACATGAAATAATTAAAATAATAGGAAGGAGAAAAAATGACATCACAATCAGAAATATATGTACACAAATATGTTTAAATAATGACATATAAAATCCCTAATTGAAAACTGGACCAAATACCTTCTTACCAAATAAATTGTGATAATTGTAACCCCTATCTCCAGGTCTGTGCTTATCACCCCCTACCAAATACAGCGCTTTTGGGTTTCTACACCCCTTGTGCATCACATTTTAACTACCAAACATTATCTCTTCTAATCTGTTAGATCACTTCTCATGTTGTCCACTCCCTCTGGGGTGTCTATTCTGTTGCAAATCTTCATGTCATCCACAAAAGGGCAAACTTTCCCTTCTAACCCTTCAGAAATGTCACTCACAAAGATATTGAATAGAATCAGCCCCAATACTAATCTTTGGGGCACTCCACTGTTCACCCCTTTCTTTCCTGAGTGAATTCCATTCACTACCACCCTTTAATGTCTGTCAGTCATCCAGTTTTCTGATCCATGTCACCACTTTGGGTCCTAATTTCTGCCATTCAACTTGTTCATAAACCTCCTATGAAGAACTGCTGTAGTCCAAATAGACCACATCCAGCACATGCCCTTGATCAAATTCTCTGGTCACTCAGTCAAAGAAACCATTCAAATTTGTTTACGATTTTCCTTTGGTAAAACCATGCTGCGTCGGATCTTGTAAGCCATTTGATTCCCAGGAAGTTTATTATCCTTTTCTTCAACAGCCTCCATTATTTTTCTACCACCGAAGTGAGGCTTACCAGACTGTAGTTTCCTATTTCTTCTCTGTCACTATTTTGTGGAGAGAGACCACATCTGCCCTTCTTCAATCCTGTGGAACCTCCCCCGTCTCCACATATCTATTATACAAAAATCCCCATCCCATTTCTCAGGCCTACGAACTCCTCCCTGATCAACACTCATCCCCTCAAAATCCAAATCCCTTCTTTCTCTGACAATTTCCTGTTTACTTTCCCCACGCATGCTCCAAGTTTCTGATTTTTTATTTTTTTCTAATCTTCCTGCTCCCTCTCAACCAGCTCCAACATATGCCATCTGCCTCTTTCCCCAACGCAGAATAGGTTTTTCTCTTTGTATGCACATCTTACCTCTGTGGGATGTATGCTGCAGGAAGTCTTGCTGCTGTATGTTTGTGCAGCGCTGCGTACGCCTTGTAGCGCTATAGAAATGCTAAATAGTAGTAGTAGTACTGTTTATTTCCCTTCTTTGTCTGCACATGAACATGCTGAAAGTAGCAAGGGTAGGCCCAGCTATGATGCTGGTCTTGCAATGAATGAAATCAGCTTTAGAGTCGGGCCTGTCTGCACATTTTCAGCATGCTCATGTACAGGCATAGATAGAAACACAGAACCATGATGGCAGATAAAGGCCAAATGGCCCATGCAAGTCTGCCCATCCTCTGTAACCCCTAACTCTTCCTTTTCCTAAGCGATCCCACGTGCTTATCCCATGCCTTTCTAAATTCTGACACAGTCCTCGACTCCACAACCTCCACCAGGAGGCCATTCCACGCCTCCACCACCCTTTCTGTGAAATACTACTTTCTTAGATTACTCCTAAGCCTATTCCCTCTTAACGTTATCCCTTGAGATATTTAAACATATCTATCATGGCAGCTGCTGAGGGGCAAGATTTCCTACAGGTCATGCATGGCCCCAACACTACCAGAAGAAACTGCAGCTGTCCTGCAGAGCTGATGGGGATGACAGAAAACACTCCAGGGTCCCGTCAGAAGAGGAAAGAGTGGTAGGAGGTCAGGCCTGTGACACAACTCCCTGTGCTTCACGACACATGATTGACAATCACTACCCTAGAGCTACCAGGAGGTTCAGTTAAGTTGCTTTGTGCCCTCACATTGCTCACTGGAGTTTTTCTCTAAGTTGTTGATCACAGACTTTGAAGGGAGGTAGGAAACTGGCCCCCAGGTAGACAATGCCCGTTTGCTGGTGTCAAATTGCTGAGTGAAGAACTCTTGCAGTTTCATTCCTATTTTTATCAGGTCTGGAGTGCTTGATCGTGAAATCATAACCTGGAAAATATCCCACTGCAGGTCTCCGTGGATGAAAATCTCACTAGAAAAAGAAAAACACAACATTATCCTGATTTCCTTTAAATACATTTGTATAAAGCACATAAATTGCTGATAATCAATTCTGGAATTCTGGTTTTAAAACTCCACTCCTTTGAGCTGTTGCTAACAGATACCAGTACCATCATGATTAGATGAGGAAATTTAACCTTCTCAGTTAACACAGAATCCCTCTGGGCACTAAGGGGTAGATGCATCAAGCAAACGTAAAAAAATCAAAATCTGTCGCGCATCTCTCTCCTCCTGGGCCCGCCCCTGTCTGACGTCAGTAACCTACGTAGGTTACTGACGTCAGACAGGGGCGGGCCCAGCAGGAGAAAGACGCGCCATCGAAGCTGGGCGAAGGCAGGCATCAGCTGTCTTCTTGCCCGTGCAGCGCCTTCGGACAGAGGAGAGAGGCGCTGCACGGGCCCGGTAAGAGGGAGGGGGGCCCGATGGAGGAGGGGAATGGCGGCGACGACCCCAAAAGGGGGCGGGGCACAGGACGGAGGATGTCGGGAGGCGGAGCTGAGGTGAGAGAGTAGTGAGGAAGGGAGGGGGGCAGGGGCTGCTTGAATTTTGCTTTTTCGGGGTGGGGGGAGCGGCGGAAAGTGGGGAGCAGCGGGGGGGGGGGGGGCAAGGCCGTCCGTACAGGACGCCTCGGACGAGCGCCCTTGCCCCCTCCCGACCCTTTTTTAATTTTTTTATTTGATGAGTTTTCTGAGGTCCTTTGGACCAATCACAGCGCTTTTAGCTCTGCTAATGCGCTGGGATTGGCTCAAAGTTTGTTTGTTTTTTAACTTTACACTTTTTCCTGGCACAGAGCTGTCCTAACGAGAGGTCCAGACCTCTCGTTAGATTTCCTGCCTTTTTCCTGCGTAAAGGCAATCAGAAAAGGTTAGTGCATGTCGTTTCAATGGGGTTTTCACACTAATTGCTCATCTCCATTCCGTTTTCGTTAGCTGCTGGCTTCCTCGGTAAAAGCCCTTTGATGCATGCAACGGATCAAATTTTCCTCGTTGGAGAGTCATTAAAGGCTCATTTAGCTTTAGTGCATCTGCCCCTTAATGTGAACTAGCCAATAAAGGCTCAGTGTGTTCACTGATTATCTAAACCAAGGCAAGGTGTGAACACAAAGTAGGCAGAAATCTATATGATACCTGCAAGGCTGAATGATGGCATAGAAACATGATTCTATAAGTCTCCTTACTGGAATCGAACTCATGTGACTAATCTTTTAATGAAGTAAAATAAGAAATCATTTGGACAGGTCTAGCGGGATGATAAGGAAGCATATTAATTCTGAAAATAGACTTTTGCTTTATCCACAGAAACTTGAAAATTAGTTTTGCGGAAAGGGTGGTGGATGCCTGGAATGCCCTCCCGCTGGAGGTGGTTGGGATAAACAGTGACCGAATTCAAAAAGGTGTGGGAGAAACCTAGAGGATTCTTATCACAGCAAAACAAATGACTGAGGGGTGTAACCTGCACAGAGCAGCAGGTATGGTTTTTAGCCACCTTATCTGCTATGTATTAAGCTAAGTTGATCGCTTCTGGGCAAGTACCTTTTATCCGAAATGCTTGCATCCAGTGTAGTGCACAGGTTTACGTTCCATTCATCTTGCAGTTTCAGATCCGCATTACTGAAGATTCCCATGAGAATGCTGGATCCCATGTAGTCAACACGCGCTTCAGTGGAACCCATGGTAATCTGAATTTTATGACTGGGTTGCTGGTTTGGATGTTCAGAAATATGAGCTGAAAACAGAATTACATGTGATGGTGCAGTTCTAACAGTCATATTATTATTACTATTACATTTGTACCCCGCATTTTCCCACTCAAAGCAGGCTCAATGCGGCTTACATAGTAATAGGGATTACAGAATATCGGTGAGAAAATAAAAGTTAAATATAACAGAATAACAAAAGTGATAGGTAGGTAGAGAAGGACAGGGGTGAAGGAGTAGGAGAGGTGTAAGCAAGGGTGGAAGAGGCAGGAGAGGGATGGGTACAGGATAAGCAAATGGAACAGTCATACTGTAAATACTGGTGGGAATTGTTTTTAAAATATTTGTATATTCCCATGGTGTCCCGCCCAACCCATGCCAAGAACACACTGCTTTTGATCTGCATGTCCTGAGGCAATTCTACATGTAAATCACTGCATCCTAATATTGATATTTACATATTTATGCAAATCTACAGCCACATGTAGAGTTACCATGCAAAGATTGAAAATGACCTTCTTATTCTCATCTAATAACGCATTGATAAAGATAAGGCGAGCAAATTGAATGTTATAATTGCTTTTTGTTTACTCTTAATATTACACAGATGGAAAATGTAATGAAATATCCTTTCACCAATAAAAGGTATTACAAATTGCAAAGAACAGAGTTTTCTCCAGAAGTATACAGCCTATTATAAAAATACAATATTCATCACCTGCACAAAAATTAAATTACGGCTTCTCCTGTTCATTTATTTGCCAGTTTCATGGCTTTTTTTTCTATTTACTTACCAACCATCTCCAGGGTGTTAACATCTATGGTTCCACCAACTACACCACCTCTAGAGTCTAGTTGAGATCTTCCTAGACCAACAGACATACTAATCTCTCTATCCCGATTGCTGCCCACCGAGAGACGGCCCTGGCTTTTCAAGCCACTGGTAGTCCACCTGAAAAAGAGAGAAGGGGTGAATGCCATGGACTGCTCATGCCACATCAGGACCCTACCGATGTACAGTTCCACCCTGTGCAACTCACTCACTCACTGGTGGGTTCCTACCCCACCCACTTAATCATCGTCAATGAGAGCAATTTTTCAGCCCCTCCATATTTGCGCACTGTGCGGTCATACTACTTACATGACCACTGCTACAGCACTGCCAGGAACTCTACTGGAGTATGGAAAATAATAAAATGTGCAGCCATAACAGTATAATTTTACTTTTGGACTAGGCTATTTCTGCATCCAGTTCTATTATGTACTGGTGCCATACTCCATTCTCCTCAATAGACCAACTCTACACACATGGAACACAAGGATGCTTACACAGTACTGCTCATTAAATTCTTTTTTTTAGAAACTCACATATAAATAACCTTTATTAACACAATCTTAGAAAATTTCCAATTACATCAAAATTCTCTTCTTAAAATGCTAATGTCTCACATTCACTCTCATATACACAACCATGCTCAGAAACCTATTGTTGATACACAATAACATTTGCGATAACCTTCTCATTACAGGACCTGTTTACTAAGCAGCACTAACTTTTTACCGTGCACTAAAAATTAGCACGCACAAACGACAGAGCTACCCATTATATTCCTACGGGTGTCTCTAGCATTAGCGTGCGCTGAAATGTTTGCATGCCTACAGTGCGGTTTCATAAACAGAGCCCTAAATTCTGACCCCTTTTCAGTTTGCTAGAGACACAGAAATAGTACACTGGGAGGCCAACATTTAACACTTGTTGTCCAAGTCAGTAAGGTTCCTCTTCTCTTCTAAAGCCCTCCCACTTGCTTAATTTTGGTTAAATGCACAGAAATGATGTACACTCAAGAATCACTTTACATATTTTGGTGACCAGAGAACTGGATCGCGGGAAAGCGATATGACGTATTTAGATTTTAGCAAACCCCTTTGACAACATTCTGCATATAAAAAACTTGTTAAAAAAAAACCCTGAGTGAAAAGGAAATGACGTCACGCACCAAAGTGGAGGTCTAATCGAGGAGCTCCGCCGGAGCTGATAAGAAACAGCGCTTAAAAACTTACCCCCGCACCGAGCGACAGATCGGGAGTGCGTCCCTCTGGGTTATGCCACCTAAAAAGACGTTTGAGCGCTTCCGCTTCACTCCGGAGCGTCGCGAAAAAGTGAGATTTGTTGAAGGGAGAAATTCAAGGTTTCCTCAAAGGTCAAGTGATAATAGGGGGTGACTTTAACATAGCCCGGGATGCGGATTTGGATCACTCCAAAGGGAGAAGTGGCGCAGGAGGGTCGGGGCGCAAAGCAATGCTGTCTTTCTTGAAAGGGTGTGAAGTGGTGGATGGATGGAGATTGTTGCACGAGGCTCAAAGAAATTATACACATTACTCACACACCGCCCAGTCATATGCTCGATTAGATAGTATATGGGTACATCGCAATAGCTGGCATCTGTTAGAAGAGGCAGAGATAAAGCCATGCCAGGTTTCTGATCATGCTCCGGTTTGGATAAGGCTTAAGGGGCTGGAAGGTAGAAGGAGGAGGGGGGGCTCTGGAAACTAAATGAAACACTACTGGGAGATGAAACAGTGAGAGAAGATGTCCGGGGGGCCATAAAGGAATTTTACCAGTTTAATGATAATGGTGAAGTAGCGGATGGGTGCTTATGGGACGCCATGAAAGCTGTGGTGAGGGGAGTCTTTATTAAATGGGGGGCTCGGAAAAAAAGAGAGAGGGGGCGAAAATCCCTGGAGTTACTTACATGCCTTGTGCAGTTGGAGAAACAACACAAAAGACAACCCTCCAATAAGTTGGGGGAGGAGCTTAAAGAGGTGCGGGGGGCACTGGCACAGTTGCAAATGATAGATATTGAGTATATGCAAACTAAGTTGAAACAGAGAACCTTCGAATTTGCAAATAAATCTAGTGCGCTTCTGGCGCGCAGGTTACGGGCTAGGAGAGTTAAGACACTTATCCAAAAATTAAAGGATGGTAAAGGGGGTTGGTACTATGAAGACACAGATATAGCTGAAAGCTTCAGGTTGTATTACGAACAATTATATATGTCTGGGAGGGAAATAGATAGGGAAGGGATGGGGCTATTTCTCAACCGGATGCAGTTGCGCCATCTTGATGTAGCAGAACAAGCGCGATTGGGGGAGCCGATCCGATGGGGGGAAGTGAAGGGGGTAATTAAGAATCTTCCTAATGGGAAGGCCCCAGGGTTGGACGGCTTCACCGCGCGGTTCTTTAAGGGTTATGCTGAAGAACTAGGGCCACAGCTGGTTCGCCTGGGGAATGGAGTATTGGAGGGAAAGGAGTTGGCGAACTCAATGATGGAGGCAGGGATCTCTCTGATATTGAAACCGGGTAAGGACCCCACTAATTGTGGGTCATATCGTCCTATTTCCTTACTGAATGTGGACGTAAAGATTGTGGCCAAAGTATTAGCAAACAGGTTGGGGCGGGTTTTGCCGGGTCTCATAGGGGAGGATCAGTCGGGGTTTATCCCAGGCCGACAGGTGGGGGATAATATACGCCGTACCCTGCATTTACAGTGGGAAGCACAACAGTGGCTCCCGGGAGCCATGATGCTGGCGATAGACGCTGAAAAAGCGTTTGATAGGGTGGAATGGGAGTTTCTGAGGGAGATGATGCGGCGTATGGGTATCGGGAAGAACTTTAGTAGGTGGATAACAGCTTTATATAGAGCCCCAGCAGCCTGTGTTCAGATTAATGGCCAGTATACACCATTTTTCAAGATATGACGGGGGACTAGGCAGGGTTGCCCCTTGTCTCCACTATTATTTGCCATTTATATTGAGCCTTTAGCTGAGATGATACGTAGACATCCCGAGTTCCAGGGCATTCGAGTGGGAAAGAAGGAACATCGCTTGGCTCTGTATGCAGATGATCTGCTACTTTATGTGACAGACCCAGGGAAGACGCTTGAGGTGGTGGAGGAGACGTTGAGGGCGTTTGGAAGGTATGCTGGTTTGCGAGTTAACACAGATAAATGTGAAGTTCTGGGCATTTCGGTCTCATAGGAAGAGGAAACTAGTTTGAAAAGTAGGTTTGCTTTTAAATGGTCCAAGAATTACATTAGATACTTGGGAGTTCTTATTCCCAAAGATTTGAATAAACGTTTTGTTCTTAATTATGGGAAAATAGTAGACCGCATTCGGTTGGAATTGTCTCAATGGAAGGGGATGTGGTTGTCCTGGTGGGGGAGGATGGCGGTCATTAAAATGAATACCCTACCTAGGCTGTTGTTTTTGTTCCAGTGCCTGCCGGTGGCGGTGCCCAAGGGGATACTGCGTCGGCTACAACATCAGATCCTCCAATTTGTCTGGGAGGGCAAGCACCCCCGGTTAGCAGGAAAAGTGTTATGGGGGGAAGTAGAAAGAGGGGGAAGAGCAGTACCGTGGTTGGAATGGTACTATCAGGTGGCGCAGATTAAAATGATTTTGGAGTGGGAACGGGAAAACTTAAAGCCAGCGGGCCAGGTGGAACAGGAGAGCTTTCCATGGCGGCAGTTAAAATTGGTATTATGGACTACAGAGGGAATGGGGGATAGGTTAATGGGGGTGGATAATCCATTCTTTAGGCATCTGCTGCAGGTCTGGGAAGAGTTTTGTGGAAAATGGGGACAAGGAGAGGGAGTATCTACTAGGGCGGGTATCCGCTGGGAGCCGAGATTCGGAGCAGGGAAAGACAATGGGGTCTTTTGGAGGTGGGACCACTTGGGCCTTTCGAGCTTTCGGGACCTGCTACAGGGGGATCAGATAAAAAAACTTTGAAGAATTGAGGCAACAGTATGGTCTCCCGGAGGAAGATTTTTTTTCCTATGCTCAGGTAAAGCTATTTATGGGTGCAATGGATTGGAGGCGGAGTAAGATACAAGAAAAGGAGAGCCTGGAGAATCTATGGGGAATACTACAGAGAGTGCCTAAATCCATTTCAGTGCTCTATAGATTCAATAGAGGTAGTGACCCAACTCCATTTCGCTTTAAGGGAGCGTGGGAATCAGATTTAAATTGTAAATTTAATGATCAGGAATGGGAAAAGATATGTAGGGAGGTCCAGAAGGCATCCACATGTCCCTTAGTGCAGGAAAATGCATATAAGGTACTCTCAAGGTGGTATTATACTCCTGAGAGAATTAAGCGAATGTACCCTACTGCTTCTGACCGGTGCTGGAGGTGTGGACAGGATAGGGGTACCTTTATACACATTTGGTGGTCCTGCTCAAGATTGCTACCTTTCTGGATAGCGGTGATAACAGCGCTGGTAAAAATGACTGGGGACTCTATGGTGTGTAGCCCGCAGGTGTGTTTGCTTGGAATGCATAATGAAAGTGAGTCTTGGGAATGGAGTAAGCTATTATGTTGGGGCCTGGCTGCGGCAAAGAGCTTGGTAGCTAGGAAGTGGAGAGATATCAATCCTCCTTCCATGGGCGAGTGGAGGGGGAAAATTGAACAACTCATAATGCTGGAGAGACTCACGGCATATCGCAGAGATGGAGAGCTGAGGCGTAAGAGGGGTTGGGCTCAGCTACAAAAGTGGGTGGAGACAATACAGTCATAATAGGATTTGGGAGGGTGGGGGGACGTGGGGGGGAGGGAGGGGGGGTTAGGGTGGGGAGGAATGGGAGATAAGGGGTACAAGGGGCAGTAAAGGTCTGGTAAGGTGTTTTGTCTTGAAGGGGAAGGGGGGGGGGGAGGATTGCCCTTTCCAGTTTACAGAGTACATGGGGTCTCGAGTTCGCACTCCTAGTTTTCTATTGTTGTAATGATAGAGATATAATGTAGTATAGAGTGGTTTGTACTTTGTTAAATTATGAGAAGTTGTTGTTTTACATACATTGTGGTGTAAATGCTTTCAAGCCTCTTTAATAAAAACGTTTAAAGTGAAAAAAAAACCCTGAGTACCTTTGCTACAGGCCCTAAAGTGATCAGCTGGATTAAAAACTGGTTGAATGAGTCAATACCAGTGGTGTGCTGCAAGGATTGGTTCTTGGTCCGGTTCTTTTTAACATTTATTGTAAGTGATTTTGCAGAAAGGCTGTCAAGGTTTGCCTCTTTGCGGATGACACCAAATCTGCAATAGGGTTAGACACTACTACTAATCATTTCTATAGCGCTACTAGACGTACGCAGCGCTGTACACTTGAACAAGAAGAGACAGTCCCTGCTCGACAGAGCTTACAATCTAATTAGGACAGACAGGACAAATAAGAGATAAGGGAAATACTAAGGTGGGAATGATAAAACATGGGTATTGAACAAGTAAGTAAGGGTTAGGAGTTAAAAGCAGCATCAAAAGGTGGGCTTTTAGCCTAGATTTGAAGACGGCCAGAGATGGAGCTTGAAGTACCGGCTCAGGAAGTCTATTCCAGGCATATGGTGCAGCAAGATAAAAGGAACGGAGTCTGGAGTTAGCAGTGGAGGAGAAGGGTGCAGATAAGAGAGATTTACCCAGTGAACGGAGTTCCCAGAGAGGAATGTAGGGAGAGATGAGAGTGGAGAGGTACTGAGGAGCTGCAGAGTGAATGCACTTATAGGTCAAAAAGAGGAGTTTGAACTGTGTGTGGAAACGAATAGGATGCCAGTGAAGTGACTTGAGGAGAGGGCTAATAGGAGTATAACGACACTGGCAGAATATTAGCCGTGCAGCGGAATTTTGAACAGATTGAAGAGGAGAGAGATGGCTAAGTGGGAGACCTGTGAGAAGCAAGAAGAAGTGGATAACATGAGGAGGGTTCTAGTGAAGCTTATTAGAATAGTCTAGAATTTGGCGGTTAAAATTTAATGCTAAAAAATGCAGGATCATGCATTTGAGCTGCAAAAATCTGAGGAGGTAGTGGTACAAGAAAGGAGAACTACTACTTCTGTGCACAAAAGTATAGCAAAACCTAGGGGTGATCACGTCTCATGATCTTAAGGTGGACAAATAGATTGAAAAGATGACGGCAAAAGCCAGATGGATGCTTGGGTGCATAGGGAGAGGCATGGTCAGAAGAAAAAAAATGTGATGATAGTACCTCTGCTGAGACCCCATTTAGAGTTCCTTGTACAATTCTGGAGACCATGCCTACGAAAAGATATATACAGGATGGAGTCGGTTTAGAGCAGGGGCGTAGCCAGACCTCGGTGAGAGAGGGGTCCAGAGCCCAAGGTGGGGGGGGGGGAGGCACATTTTAGCCCGCCTCCCCCAGCCCCGACCCCCCCTGCCGACCCCCCGCAAGGTATCTTTGCTGGTGGGGGTCCCCAACCCCCCGCCAGCCAAATTCTTATTCGTTTGCTGATCTGTGCTGCCATACTGTCTTCTTGAGTCCAGACGTCTGCACGTTCCTTTAAGTGAAACTGAGCATGCTCAGTTTCACTTAAAGGAACATGCAGGAAGTGCTGGACATCAGGACTCAAGAAGACAGCAGCATAGACCAGCAAATGTGCCGGAGACTGGCGCTGAAGAAGACTAAGGCCAGCAAAACCAGGGAGGCCAGGACTAAATCTGTGGAGGCCCATGCCCCCACCATGCCTACACCCCTGGTTTAGAGGGCAGCTACTAAAATGGTCAGTGGTCTTTGTCATAAAGCACATGGAGACAGACTTAAAGATCTTAATATGTACACTTTGCAAGAAAGAAGGCAAAGGGGAGATATGATACAGATGTTTAGCAGGCAAGTTTCTTTGAACTGAAAGGAAGCTCTGGAATTAGGGGGGATAGGATGAAGGTGAAAGGGGATAGACTCAGAAGAAATCTAAGGAAATACTTCTTTATAGAAAGGATGGTGGATGTGTGGAGATGAAGGCTGTACCTAAATTCAAGAAAGCATGGGACAAGCATATAGGATCTCTAAGGAAGAGGAAGGGACAGTGGATATTATGGATGGGCAGAGTGAATAGGCCTCTGCCCTCTAAATCTATAATCTTAGCACCTAACCGTAAGCATTATTTGCAAGCTAAGAATGCCAGAACTTACGCAAGTGAACATCTTTATCAGGGTCTCATTAGTCTCTTCCACAAACTAGCTGCATATTAGACAATGAGCCAGAAGGGATTTATAAGTGTGACCAAAGGAATGTGCCTCAATGTAGCACATGTCGCACACAAAGGGGTATGACTTGCCCCTTTGGCAAGCTCCTTTAGCACAACATCTAAGGAGCATGACATCTTATTTAGCATTCTTAGGTGATGTCATCTGTATGTGCCCAAGCTGTTCTGGCTGCTCCTCCCACCACAATCAATCATGAGTCACACAGAGCTGGATTGTTGTTAAGACGTTACAGATAATAAGTTTTTAGCTACTTGCACCGAAGGTGTCGTGTGGGTAATGGCTGGCAGACCACATTTGCCTCAGGAGCAGGTGGCTTATTTAGTTTTTTCAGGTGACATCATTTGTATGTGCCCAAGCTGATCTTTATTTTCCTCCTCCTCAGAAAAAAATCTTACACTAGGTTACTCCTCTGTTGGATGAGAACAGGCTACTTCTGTGCAATCTGAGGGATTATGTAACTGTCATGATCCTAAAGTTTGGGTACCTTCACCTGCTCCAAAGATGCCTGTGACTTCAAGCTATGTTTCAAAGCTTCCAGCTCCTGGTATTCCAGCCTTGGTTTCAGGGGCTCTTCTACTGCAAACTCCAGTTCTAGAGACTCCAGCCCTGGCTGTTCCTGATTCTGCAGAGAGCTGAGCTCTAGACACTCCATTTTCCATGGTGGTTTCTGCTTCTGTGCCAGAGACCCTTGCTCCAGAGAATCCAATTTTCACAGTTCCAAACCTAGCTTCAAGAAATCTGCATTTCTGAATCCAGCTTCCAGGATCTTGAGGCTTATCCCAAAGATATTTGAACCAGAGATTCCTTATTTGGCAGCTTGAGCCCTAATGATATTATTGCTACATCATTTTGAACCTGTGTGGCAATGGGGCTGGTAGTGAAGGGCAATCACTCATACCCTGGACACTATACCACCACTGATACTCTTGGTAAATTCTGGGGGGTGGGGGACTGGCTGCTCCTTTGGAGGGAGGAGGGGGTGATGCTGACTCTTGAAGGGGTATGGGTGAAATACAGTGCTTAAACATGGTGCTAGGGGAGGGGGTTCAGAGGAGGTTGGAAATAGACGTCAGGTATTTTTTTCTTTGTTTGGGCAGCATCCACAGCACCTATTAACAAAATTGCCCTGGAACAAAACTTTATAAAAATAAAACGAATGGAGTGGAGGAGTGGCCTAGTGGTTCGGGTGGTGGACTTTGGTCCTGGGGAACTGAGTTCGATTCCCGGCACAGGCAGCTCCTTGTGACTCTGGGCAAGTCACTTAACCCTCCATTGCCCCATGTAAGCCGCATTGAGCCTGCCATGAGTGGGAAAGCGCAGGGTACAAATGTAACAAAAATAAAATAGATACTATTGGAGATTCTACATGGAATGTTGCTACTATTGGAGATTCTACATGGAATGTTGCTATTCCACTAGCAACATTCCATGTAGAAGGCTGCGCAGGCTTCTGAGTCTGACGTTCTGCACGTACGCTGCGTGGCCACATTGGTGATCTGCGAAGGCCGACTTCTACATGGAATGTTGCTAGTGGAATAGCAACATTCCATGTAGTATCTCAAATAGTAGCAACAGTGGAGGAGTGGCCTAGTGGTTAGGGTGGTGGACTTTGGTCCTGAGGAACTGAGTTGGATTCCCACTTCAGGCACAGGCAGCTCCTTGTGACTCTGGGCAAGTCACTTAACCCTCCATTGCCCCATGTAAGCCACATTGAGCCTGCCATGAGTGGGAAAGCGCAGGGTACAAATGTAACACCAGGACACCAAGGGGGGAAGTTATCAACATGGGCTACCCAATGTCAGGCTATTTTAGCATATGGTCTCATTTTATACAGCGAGACCCTGTGCTAAAACAGCAAGACCTGTGGTATAATAACCCATCTTAACGGCAACTCACGTTGAAAAATTGACCCGTGACAAAACAATTTCTTTGCCTGCAGACACCTCCTGTAAATATAATTTGATCACGTAACTTCTGCTGGTGATTAAACATCATTTGTTGCACTTAGCTATAAGATTGCATTTAAAATCCTGATGTTTGCGTTTAAGGTTATGATGACTAAGCACCCAGGCTATTTGGCGAGCCTAGCCTGTCATTTTCCTATGTTCCATCTTGTGCATTATGCTCTGCTACAGATAATTTGCTAATTGTTCTCTCTTCAGTTAGGCTGCAACTGGAATTTTCCCTACTTTCAGACTCTGTACCTGTGGAATTTAGAGGGAACACTACATTTTCATTGTTTGGTCCAAAGCAAAGGCTTGGTTGTTTAGGCAGGCATTTGGGGATTTTATTTATTTATTGGGATTTATTAACCGCCTTTATGAAGAGATTCACCCAAGGCAATGTACAGCAGGTAGAGTTTAACATAAGACTTACAATTTTGTTAACAGCATAACAATAGTAAAATGACCAAGAATAAACATAAATACAATAAATGAGGTAAACTGAAACCGAATAATAGAACTACCATGAAACAGTATCAAAAATATACACATTTAACAGCACTGAAATTCAGACACCAGAGATATAATACAAATGTTAGCCTAATACTAATGATACACCTAATAAGCACGCATATAACGTTCAACTAACAGAGATACAATGCTAATGCTTTTCTACAATAAAGCTTACCATATAGCTAAGAGACCAAGTGTAGATAGGGAACAAGATACGTGGTACAGAGTCAGCTGGGAGAAATAGATGGTTGGCTAACTCAAGGAAAGTTCGTTGTAACAGTTTAGCATGAAATGAACTGGTCTAAGTTACAGTGTGTGTATCAAGCTAGTCCAGGTGCAGAATGAGTGTATAGTCAGTCACCCTATGTATTAAAGGCTTCGGAGAAGAGCCAGTCTATCTGCTTCCTGAAGTAGACGTAGTCTTGAGTTATACGTAGCCCCTCTGGGAGTAAAGTGCAGAGGGTGGGGGCTACTCCTGAGAAGGTTCGCTGGCGGGTATCACATCGTAAAATTTATTTTGGCAAGGGTGCAGACAGTGATGATCCTTGAGAGGACCTTAGAGGTCTCAAAGGTGTGTACAGGGCTAACTTATATTTAAGATCTCTGGCCCATTTTGTCTGAGAACCTTGATTTATGATTTGTTTACATGTTTGATGTTTTACTCTTTTATTCTTGTCACTTGTAAGCTTTTCAGAATTCTAACTTTTATTGCATTGTGATGTAGGGTCATTACATTCAGATGATATTGCAAACACTTTGATATGTTGTGAAAGGCAGTATATCAAATAAAATAAACACAGATGTATATTTTTGGATTTTATTTGTACTATTCAGTCTAGAAGAGTGACGGATTGGACTAAAACATTCTGGGGGAGAAAAACGTTTTAGGATAAGTACACTTTTTTTTTTAATTTAGTACAATGTTTTGTTATAGCACTATTAACTGACGAAATAGCACATACATATACGTTTATGCACAAGAGTGGCCATGCCACCGTGGCAAAAGAAATTACATTGCCGTTAAAAGAGTGGTTGTTTCTGAGGGCACTCTTTTCACTATTGAGTAACAGTAGCAATCAATGTGCATACTAAAAAGCATTTTGTATTAAAGTATCAACTATTTTCCTCGGTGTATTTTCACAAAGAAAGTCCTAGTTCTAGTGATTTTATTTTAGCACAAAATTTAAAAAAGCATTAAACTGTTAACTGGGATGCATAAAATAAAGCAGTACTTTGAATTTTGGTACCATTGTAGGTACCATTTGGGTGTGTGTGTGGGGGGGGGGGGGGGGAAGCAATTAATCATAAGTAAGACACACACTGTGGTCAAGTGACTAACCCAGTGGTTCCCAAACCTGGTCCTGGAGGCACCCCAGCTACTACTACTACTTAACATTTCTAAAGCGCTACTAGGGTTACGCAGCGCTGTACAATTTAACATAGAGGGACGGTCCCTGCTCAAAGAGCTTACAATCTAAGAGACAAGTGAACGGTCAGTCCGATAGAGGCGGTCAAGTTGGGGCAGTCTGGATTTACTGAACGGTAAGGGTTAGGTGCCGAACGCAGCATTGAAGAGGTGGGCTTTAAGCAAAGACTTGAAGATGGGCAGGGAGGGGGCTTGGCGTAAGGGCTCAGGAAGGTTGTTCCAGGCATAGGGTGAGGCGAGGCAGAATGAGCGGAGCCTGGAGTTGGCGGTGGTGGAGAAGGGTACAGAGAGAAGGGATTTGTCCTGTGAACAGAGGTTACGGGCGGGAACGTAAGGGGAGATGAGGGTAGAAAGGTAGTGAGGGGCGGCAGACTGAGTGCATTTGTAGGTAAGAAGGAGAAGCTTGAATTGAATGCAGTATCTGATTGGAAGCCAGTGAAGTGACCTGAGGGGTGATATGAGTATATCAGGTTTTCAGAATATCCAGAATGAATATTCATGAGATAGATTTGCATGCAGTGGAGGCTGTCTCCTGAATATTCATTGTGGGTATCCTGAAAACCTGACTGGCTGGGGTGCCTCCAGGACCAGGTTTGGGAACCACTGGACTAACCTGTGATGTGTGTTAATGTGAGTCCCACTAAGTCTGACTGTCAAGAATGGAAGCTGTAGTAAATATAATGCGTTCGGCATGTTGCGGGTTAGTGAATATATCCCACAGAGTATTGGTATTTTAATGTACAAGAAAGGCACCACCCAGGGGTGTGTGATATGTGTACGAGAAGAGGATACCATCCTGCAATACTTTTTCAACAGAACAAAAGTGCCCAACACCACAGAGCAGCAGCTCTTCAGAGATATTTCAGTGCACTGTAATTCTCTAAATAAATCCACTTATTGCATCCACAGAACTTACGTGGTGTTGCCCATCACGTTGCTCATGTTCATTTGAACGTTTAGTTGTTTCAAGCTGATCGCAAACACAACTAATGTTTCCCATGGTGAACCTTGCTGGCTTGCTGATTTGTTTGACTTATTGAAGGAGGATGTTGCGTTTTTTGCCAGTGAATCTGTGAAGTAAAGAACAGTAAAAATATATTGACGATTCTGTAACTTCACAACTGGTAAGCATTTATGTATGTATACTGGAGAAGTATATAGGATTTTGGTGTGTATATCCTGGCTGCACACAAGGGGAAACAGAGTGCCTCAGCCTCCGCACAGTGCAATGAAATTTCTGAGGGTATAATTCACTTCTCAAAATGCAGTTTAATTTCTACAAATTATACTATATTTGCCCTTTAAAGTAAAAATTTTCTATGGGCGTCTCTAGCGTTTAGCGCGTGCTAAAAACACTAACACGCCTTAGTAAAAGACCCCCTTAGACCTCTGGGGACAGGGAAATACCCATTCCACCTTGAACTACCACTGGAAAGACGTGAGATTTTAAAAATAATATTCAACACTTGATAAAGAGCGCTAAAAATTCTACAGAAATTCTCATTCTCTTGAAGAGTCACACACACGTCTGTCAGCTCCTGCAATCTGCTGGAGTGGAGCTGGTCAGCGTACGAGTCACCATTCAACATAACCATGAACAGTAGTATAAATTACCAACACGTGATTGTTGTTTTCAGAATCTTGGCTCATTTACTGTACCTCTCCTTGGAGCTGATGAGTCGGACACACTCCTGGATCGTGTTGCCGCTGGAGATTTTAAGTTGTGAGAGCCTACTCCTGGTGACATGCTGCTGTTTGATGTGTGCTCGCTGAACACATTGGGCGACTGTGCCATGTGTGTGAAGGAGGCTGACTGACTGGGCTGTTCCCAGGTCCGATAGTAAGCTTTACGTGAGGATTCAGGAGAAAGGTGCTGGTTAATCCCCTCGATAGAGTCTGGTGTTCCTGGGCCAGACGCTACGGGGAAATCAGCAGATAACAGTACTAATCAGTCAGCAAGTTTGACGTACATATGATTCAGTTATTGGTGAAAAAATTAAAACGTAACTCGGATAAAGACATTCTGAAATAAGCTACTACAATGCAGGAAATATAGAAGCATCAACATGAAATAATTCTAAACACTGCCATCATTCCTTCCTGTCAGCCTGGCTCTTAATGCTTTGTGCTGTATCCATGCTGAGCTTGGGCTCCTGCCCTTGGTAGGCTGAAAATGGGATGTGGGGATTCTACATTACAGTGACATTCAGTAAGTGGCTGTCTCAGTATTCGAAGGCTGCCACGGTGTTCGGTGTCTGTACAGGTAGAAGATTTAAGACAGACACAGCTTGAGGACTGCTGTGCGGGAAACTGTGAGTGATTTCAGTTCTCCCAGTCATGGAGGGTATTTTTTATATCCTCTATTCTTAAGCAACGGATAAGTACTGGGCTTTAGAGTACAATAGAGCTTTCTTTAAAATGTATTATGAAATGTTGGTTATTTGTCTTTAGACTGAGAACTTGAGGAGGTGGGGGATGTATAAGACTACAACTTCCCCATTGGCAATATTCTTTTGCACAGCTGGCCTTAGAGACATGGAAATCAAGATACAGATGAATGTTCTGTGGAAATTTTTACTTTGTACTAGCGGGTAGATTTGGGGGAGGGCACTGTCTGGAGGGGGATTTATAAATCCCTGCTGTTTAAGCCCTGGTATGCCTTATTGTGTGTGAATGCAAATTTACATGGTTTCGTTATGTAATAGTTCCACTGTGTTCTTTATTATTGGTTCGTATTTGCACTTTATTTTTGTTTCAATAAAAAGTTATCAAATTTTTTTTTTAACACTTTTGTGATGTGGGATGAGGGTAGGGAGGAACTAATTTAGCATATTACAGAAACCTGTGAGCCCTCATGTCATTCTTAGAAGACTCCTCATAGGAAGGAGAACCTACCTGGTATATGGATGGTTTGATCACCCAGAAAAAGGCGTCTGGCGATACTCCTCCGATACCAGGCTCTTGGAAAAGCCAAAATTTCACTAAGTCGGCGCATATCATATTTGAAAGAAGCTGAACCAATATCACAAACAGCTGGTGAAATAAACAGAAAAGAGTCCTCATGTATCAAACTCAAACGTTTGGACTATTATGGCGCTTCTCAAACACACCAGGAAGCCGTGTAATGCTGCAGAGAGGGTAACTGTAATCAACTTGGAGCCTGAGAAGTTCTCTCTCTTCACAACATTCTTTATCTGTGGGAGGATCCACTCAACTTCAAGGACTTTGGAGATGGATAAGAATTATTGTGCCTCTTATCATTCTTCTC